>NW_028319901.1:37500-180000 GCF_062004578.1 Staurois parvus | reverse complement strand
TGCTCCCCAGGTCTCTGAAAGTGCATGATGCAGACAGTTGATGTAAGGGGGCACTCTGATGGGGACAACTGATATAAGGGGGAATCCTAACAGGGACCCTGCTGTAAGGGGGCACTCTGATGGGATAACTGATGGGGGCACCTGCTGTAAGGGGTGCTCTGATGGAGGTACCTGATGTGAGGGGGCATTCTGATGGGAACACTTATGTAAGGGGGTACTCTGATGGGGACACCTGATGTAAGGGGGTACTCTGATGGGGACACCTGATGTAAGGGGGCACTCTGATGGGGACACCTGATGTAAGGGGGCACTCTGATGGGGACACCTGATGTAAGGGGGCACTCTGATGGGGAAAACTGATGTAAGGGGGAATCCTGACAGGGACCCTGCTGTAAGGGGGGACTCTGATGGGGATAACTGATCATATGTAAGGGGGCACTCTGATGGGATAACTGATGGGGGCACCTGCTGTAAGGGGTGCTCTGATGGGGGTACCTGATGTGAGGGGGCATTCTGATGGGAATACTTATGTAAGGGGATACTCTGATGGGGACACCTGATGTAAGGGGGTACTCTGATTGGATAACTGATCATATGTAATGGGGACTCTGATGGGAATCCTGATGTAAAGGGGTGCCCTGATGGGGGTACCTGATGTAGGGGGGTGCTCTGATGGGGGTACCTGATGTAAGGGGGCACTCTGATGGGGACACTTATGTAAGGGGGCACTCTGATGGAGTCGTCTGATATAAGGGGGTACTCAGATGGGGGCACTTAATGTAAGGGGGAACTCTAATGGGGGTACCTGATATAAGGGGGCACTCTGATGGGGACACCTGATGTTAAGGGGGCACTCTGATAGGGACACCTGATGTTAAGGGGGCACCCTGATGGGGACACCTGATGTGAGGGGGCACTCTGATGGGGTCATCTAATGTAAGGGGGCACTCTGATGGAGTCGTCTGATATAAGGGGGTACTCAGATGGGGGCACCTAATGTAAGGGGGAACTCTAATGGGGGTACCTGATGTAAGGTAGCACTCTGATGGGGGCACGTGGTGTAAGGGGGTGCTCTGATGGGGGTTCCTGATGTAAGGGGGCACTCTGATGGAGTCGTCTGATATATGGGGGTACTCAGATGGGGGCACCTAATGTAAGGGGGAACTCTAATGGGGGTACCTGATGTAAGGGGGCACTCTGATGGGGACACCCGATGTGAGGGGGCACTCTGATGGGGACACCCGATATGAGGGGGCACTCTGATGGGGACACCTGATGTTAAGGGGGCACTCTGATGGGGACACCCGATGTGAGGGGGCACTCTGATGGGGACACCCGATGTGAGGGAGCGCTCTGATGGGGACACCTGATGTTAAGGGGGCACTCTGATGGGGACACCCGATGTGAGGGGGCACTCTGATGGGGACACCCGATGTGAGGGAGCGCTCTGATGGGGACACTTATGTAAGAGGGCACTCTGATGGGGACACTTATGTAAGGGGGCACTTTGATGGGGTCATCTAATGTAAGGGAGCACTCTGATGGGGACGCTGATGTTAAGAGGGACTGTGATGGGGACACCTGATGTGAGGGGGCACACAGATGGGAACACTTATGTAAGGGGGAACTCTAATGGGGATCCTGATGTAAGGGGGTACTCTGACAGGGACTCTGATGTAAGGGGGCACTCTGATGGGGACACTTATATAAGAGGGCACTTTGATGGGGACACCTGATGTTAAAAGGGACTGTGATGAGGACACCTGATGTGAGGGGGCACTCTGCTGGGGACACCTATGTAAGGGGGCACTCATTGCGAATGCCCACCTCATCCAGCGTTACAATGCGCCATGCCAGATCTCACCAGCCAAGATCTGCCTGTACTGCATAGAGAAGCACATAGTCCCAGTGATGACATCACTGGCTCTAAAATAAGGTATGCCCTGAAAACAGGGAGGTTTTAGTTAAAAAAAAAAAAAACTTGATGAGAGGGGGGAGGGGGGAACCAGAGAAATGCAATGAGGTTGATTAAACTTCTGCTGGCAGGAAACACGAATGATACTTTGTAACGACTTTCTTATTATCGGAATTATTGTTATACAGGATTTCTATATATAAAGGGAGACAGTACAGTTACAATATAATACAAGAGGGTGGGAGGGCTCTGGTCATAAGAGCTGACAATCTAATCCTAGTTAGTCTCCCTTTTAGGGCCGGTTCACACTCCATGCGTTTCAGTTTTTTTTTTTTCTGCATCCAAAACGCACAGAAAGTCGGTGACATGGTTATAATAAAGACACGAGAGAGCGCTAGGTATTGAGCCGCTCGCATGAAGGTGAAACCACTTACCCTCTAAACAAATATATAAACAAGTGTGCAGCGCTGAACGATAATAAAGCGATTACTGCGGGCGCCTTATAGCACGATGGGCGATCGATCCAGTATGAGGCGAGTCGTCCAATGATGACGTAGCAGCAAAGTAAATAAATAAATATATAATTATAAAGTAACCTGAGTGATTTTTGACATGTATAAAAAAGTCTGGCAATAAGGTGATCCGTGTCGGTGAAATCCGTGACTGGAGCTGATCATGTGATTGCGCTCACCAGAAGCGCGATTTAAAAGCGCATTTGTGTATATAATATCCTGTCGTGGTCATCTGGGTACGGGTAAGGATGGTGGAAATCATTCGGCATGCAAGGTAACTTCAGACCTCTCACAGTATCCAGGGACATCTCTTCAGACCTCTCTCACAGTATCCAGGGACATCTCTTCAGACCTCTCTCACAGTATCCAGGGACATCTCATCAGACCTCTCTCACAGTATCCAGAGACATCTTGTCAGACCTCTCTCACAGTATCCAGGGACATCTCGTCAGACCTCTCTCACAGTATCCAGAGACATCTCGTCAGACCTCTTTCACAGTATCCAGGGACATCTCGTCAGACCTCTCTCACAGTATCCAGGGACATCTCGTCAGACCTCTCTCACAGTATCCAGGGACATCTCGTCAGACCTCTCTCACAGTATCCATGGACATCTCGTCAGACCTCTCTCACAGTATCCAGGGACATCTCGTCAGACATCTCTCACAGTATCCAGGAACATCTCGTCAGACCTCTCTCAGTATCCAGGGACATCTCGTCAGACCTCTCTCACAGTATTCAGGGACATCTCTTCAGACCTCTCTCACAGTATCCAGGGACATCTCTTCAGACCTCTCTCACAGTATCCAGGGACATCTCTTCAGACCTCTCTCACAGTAACCAGGGACATCTCGTCAGACCTCTCTCACAGAATCCAGGGACATCTCGTCAGACCTCTCTCACAGTATCCAGGGACATCTCGTCAGACCTCTCTCACAGTATCCAGGGACATCTCGTCAGACCTCTCCCACAGTATCCAGTGACATCTCGTCAGACCTCTCTCACAGTATCCAGGGACATCTCATCAGACCTCTCTCACAGTATCCAGGGACATCTCATCAGACCTCTCTCACAGTATCCAGGGACATCTGTTCAGACCCCTTTCACAGTATCCAGGGACATCTCGTCAGACCTCTCTGACAGTATCCAGGGACATCTCGTCAGACCTCTCCCACAGTATTCAAGGACATCTCGTCAGACCTCTCTCACAGTATTCAGGATTATCTGTTCAGACCTCTCTCACAGTATCCAGGGACATCTCGTCAGACCTCTCTCACAGTATCTAGGGACATCTCGTCAGACCTCTCTCACAGTACCCAGGGACATCTCGTCAGATCTCATAGATGGATGGAAACACAGCAAGAACTGGGGAATCTCCACCTTAGAGGCTCATCAGTAATGAGCCGGAGAATAAAGTGCTTGATAGTGATGTATTCTAGTGAAAATTGGCAAATGCAGATAATACAGAGCAGGAGTTACACTCACTTCTGGGATTTAGCAATGTAAAATGGCCATCGGCCTTCCATGCGGCGTGACGTCACAACAGACAAGCTCCTCACTGATGTGTTTTGTGCTTGTGCGCGTTATCTAAGGTGAAGATTCCCCAGTTCTTGCTGTGTTTCCATCCGGTGGTCTATGAGGTCTAACGAGATGTCCCTGGATACTGTGAGAGAGCTCTGAAGAGATGTCCCTGGATACTGTGAGAGAGGTCTGAAGAGATGTCCCTGGATACTGTGAGAGAGGTCTGACGAGATGTCCCTGGATACTGTGAGAGAGGTCTGACGAGATGTTCCTGGATACTGTGAGAGGTCTGATGAGATGTCTCTGGATACTATGAGAGAGGTCTGACGAGATGTCCCTGGATACTGTGAGAGAGGTCTGAAGAGATGTCCCTGGATACTGTGAGAGAGGTCTGAAGAGATGTCCCTGGATACTGTCAGAGAGGTCTGAAGAGATGTCCCTGGATACAGTGAGAGAGGTCTGAAGACATGTCCCTGGATACTGTGAGAGAGGTCTGACGAGATGTCCCTGGATACTGTGAGAGAGGTCTGAAGACATGTCCCTGGATGCTGTGAGAGAGGTCTGACGAGATGTCCCTGGATACTGTGAGAGAGGTCTGAAGACATGTCCCTGGATACTGTGAGAAAGGTCTGACGAGATGTCCCTGGATACTGTGAGAAAGGTCTGACGAGATGTCCCTGGATACTGTGGGAGAGGTCTGAAGAGATGTCCCTGGATACTGTGAGAGAGGTCTGAAGAGATGTCCCTGGATACTGTGAGAGAGGTCTGCAGTTACCTTGCATGCTGAAACGTGTGCCAGATGATTTCCACCATCCTTACCCGTACCCAGATGACCACGACGGATATTATATACACAAATGCGCTTTTAAATCGCGCTTCTGGTGAGCGCAATCACATGATCAGCTCCAGTCACGGATTTCACCGACACGGATCACCTTATTGCCGGACTTTTTTATACATGTCAAAAATCACTCAGGTTACATGGTTGTCAGTGTCATAGGTTACATCAGCGCTTGCAGCTCTGGTGCGTTCCAAGTGCAGAAAAAAAAAGTAGAACGGGAGGCATTTTTTCTGCACAGAATTGTCTTGGAATGCAGTAAAACACATCAAAAAAGCACCGGAACGCACCAAAACGCATATGTCCCTATTTAAATTGAAGATAGGGGAAAAAATTAACTGGAATGCATACAAAAACGCACCGTAACGCACCAAAACCGCGCATGCAGAAACGCATCCGGAACGCATCTGGACCGCGTTTCTATAGTGTGACAGGTGATAGAGACGGTAGTAAAAAATGGTGAAGGGGGGAGGGGGGGGGGCGTCTAAATATATCCAAAAAAATGAAAAAAATCCCGGCCGCAGCAGCAGGTAAAATCATTGCGCAGTTGCCGTTTAAAGCCGGGGCCCCTCGGCGTACCTTTATATGGCGTGCTGGGTCAGGCCGGGCGAGCGTCTCCGCTGACTCCAGTAAAACCTCGCCCCCCCCCCCTGCCCTCCCCCAGGCCGATCGATGAGCCCCTGGCCAAGAAAGGCCTTCCTCGGCTGGCAGATGGGAGGTGCGTTGAGTGCCGCTGGCGTGCGTACCGCCGTCTGGGCACTGCTTAGGTTACAGGCTGAACTGCACCATCAGGGGAAAAGGTTGCTCTCTGCATGGCTACACATGGCCTGAGCTCCGGAAAAAGAACCCGACCGGCTTAGAGGGAGAGAGATCTCCGAGAGATGAACTGGCCGTCCCGTCCTGAGAGGACGAAAATAGACCCTTTTATAAGGTCCCTGACTGTAACCCGGCCTGTCCCTGGAGTCCCCACCATGCCTGTTCTACAAGACCGGGGACATGGCATTCTACGGGCTGTTCTTCCAGGCTTAGTCCACCCAAAACGAATATTTCAGTGCTGGTGGTGTCTGCAGTGTCCATTATGAGGGGTTCCCACCATCCCTGTGCTGAGTTCTCAGGTCTGTACACCTGCTGTGCCCATTATGAGGGGTTACCACCATCCCTGTGCTGAGTTCTCAGGTCTGTACACCTGCTGTGCCCATTATGAGGGGTTCCCACCATCCCTGTACTGAGTTCCCGGGTCTGTACGCCCGCTGTGCCCATTATGAGGGGTTCCCACCATCCCTGTGCTGAGTTCCCGGGTCTGTACGCCCGCTGTGCCCATTATGAGGGGTTCCCACCATCCCTGTGCTGAGTTCCCGGGTCTGTACACCCGCTGTGCCCATTATGAGGGGTTCCCACCATCCCTGTGCTGAGTTCCCGGGTCTGTACACCTGCTGCAATCAACCTTATCCATGTGTGTGTTTAAATTTTTTTCTTTTTAAATGTCCTGTCTCTGGGTCTATATACTGTACATACATGTGGGGAACATACATGTGTTCATTAGCGATGAAGACTAATTGCTCTTTAATACTCATACCTGCTGCTCTGATAATCTACATGCTACATTAGGTTACAGGCAAACATTGGGGAACCACAACTTCCACTGTACATCTGATTAATGGAGAAACCAAGTTTGGAGTCCATACATCCCATACATCCCACACATCCCATATATCTCATACATCCCATACATCCCATACATCCCATATATCTCATACATCCCATACATCCCATACATCCCATATATCCCATACATCCCATACATCCCATACATCCCACACATCCCATATATCTCATACATCCCATACATCCCATACATCCCATATATCCCATATATCCCATATATCCCATACATCCCATATATCCCATATATCCCATACATCCCATATATCCCATACATCCCATACATCCCATACATCCCATATATCCCATACATCCCATATATCCCATATATCCCATACATCCCATACATCCCATATATCCCATACATCCCATACATCCCATATATCCCATACATCCCATACATCCCATATATCCCATACATCCCATACATCCCATATATCTCATACATCCCATACATCCCATATATCTCATACATCCCATACATCCCATATATCCCATACATCCCATACATCCCATATATCTCATACATCCCATACATCCCATACATCCCATATATCCCATATATCCCATACATCCCATATATCCCATATATCCCATACATCCCATATATCCCATACATCCCATACATCCCATACATCCCATATATCCCATACATCCCATATATCCCATATATCCCATACATCCCATACATCCCATATATCCCATACATCCCATACATCCCATACATCCCATATATCCCATACATCCCATATATCCCATACATCCCATACATCCCATATATCCCATACATCCCATACATCCCATATATCCCATACATCCCACACATCCCATACATCCCATATATCTCATACATCCCATATATTCCATACATCCCATATATCCCATACATCCCACACATCCCATACATCCCATATATCCCATATATCCCATATACCCTATACATCCCATATATTCCATACATCCCATATATCCCATATATCCCATACATCCCATATATTCCATACATCCCATATATCCCATATACCCCATACATCCCATATATTCCATACATCCCATATATCCCATATATCCTATACATCCCATATATCCCATATATCCCATATATCCCATATATCCCATATATCCCATACATCCCATATATCCCATATATCCCATACATCCCATATATCCCATACATCCCATATATCCCATACATCCCATATATTCCATACATCCCATACATCCCATATATCCCATATATCCCATATATCTCATATATCCCATATATCCCATACATCCCATATATCCCATACATCCCATATATCCCATACATCCCATATATCTCATATATCCCTACATCCCACATATCCCATACATCCCATATATCCCATATATCTCATACATCCCATATATCCCATATATCTCATACATCCCATATATCCCATATATCTCATACATCCCGTATATCTCATACATCCCATATATCCCATATATCTCATACATCCCGTATATCTCATACATCCCGTATATCTCATACATCCCATATATCCCATATATCGCATACATCCCATCTATCCCATACATCCCATATATCCCATACATTCCATATATCCCATACATTCCATATATCCCATACATCCCATATATCCCATACATTCCATATATCCCATACATTCCATATATCCCATACATTCCATACATCCCATATATCCCGTACATCCCATATATCCCGTACATCCCATATATCCCGTACATCCCATACATCCCGTGCATCCCATACATCTCATATATCCCATACATCCCATATATGCCATACATCCCATATATCCCATATATCTCATACATCCCATATATCCCATATATTCCATACATCCCGTACATCCCTTACATACCGTACATCCCATATATCCCATACATCCCATATATCCCATACATTCCTCCTTCCCACTACTCCCATAGAGTTTCTTTGTCTGTGTAAATCTTCCTGCTGCTGCACAGTGACAGTACACATTGGGACCAGGGGCAGACTGACCATTTTGAAACTTGGGCACTGCCCGAGGGCCCGGGGTCAGTAGGGGGCCCCATGAGATGCCCCTGGTACCTTTTCATGGGCTTTTTTGAGTTTGGGCAAGGACACAGGGGCCCCATGATCCCCTATTGCCCGGGGGCCCCATGAGTTGTCAGTCCGCCCCTGATTGAGACAGTGTATTTTCTTAATTTACAAATTCAAAATGTCATCAAATTTGGCTAAGCCCCCAGTCACACCTCCACGACTTCAGGTGCGATTTGGGAATTGAAATCGCACCTGAAATCGGATCTAATGCATGTGAATGTCTTAACATACGCAATTTGCTGCAGAGCGATCTCAAAAGTAGTTCTTGTATTACTTTTTCTGCAGTTTGGTGCGACTTCACATAGGCTGCAATAGAAATCGCACTGCAAAACGCAATGGAAAATGCAAGAAATTGTTGGGAAATCAGAAAACGCGGCAAACAAAATGCACAATTTTAAATTGCATCCAGTGTGAACCAAGCCTAAGGATGTGATTTAAAATCGTGCGTTTTGTTTGCAATTTCACCACGTTTTCTGAAGATTTGTTTGCAACTTGTGAAGATTTCAAAGGCTTGGTTCACACTGGATGTGATTTAAAATCGTGCATTTGGTTTGTGATTTCATCGCGTCTTCTGAAATTTGTTTGCAGCTTGTAAAGATTTTCCAGCGATTTCTTGCATTTTTCTTTGCGTTTTGCAGTGCAATTTCTATTGTAGTCTATGTATGTGAAATTGCGACAAACTGCAGAAAAAGTAATACAAAAACTACTTGTGAGATCGCTCTGCAGCAAATCGCATGGGTTAAGACACTCACATTCGCATTCATTAGATCCAATTTCAGGTACGATTTCAATTCCGAAATTGCACCTGAAATCGTGGCAGTGTGAAACCAGGGCTAAGCGCCAGGTCACACCAGTGCGATTTCAGGTGCAATTTGTGAATTGAAATCGCACCTGAAATTGCATCTAATAAATGTGAACTTTAGTGTCTTAACCTGTTCAATTTTCCACAGCGCGATTGCTAAAGTAGTTCTCGCATGACTTTTTCTGCTGTTTTGTTGCGATCTCACATACATAGAATAGGATGGGAATCGCACCGCAAATTGCAAAAAAATCATTAAAAATCTTCACAAGTCGCAATAAATTCTTCAGAAATCTGCTGAAATTGCACACAAATCGCGCGATTCAAATTCGCAGCGGTGTGACCGGTGACTAAGCGCCTGGTCGCACCGGTGCGATTTGCAAATTGAAATCGCACCTGAAATCGCATCTGGTGAACATCAGTGTCGTAACAGGTGCGATTTGCCGCAGCGCGATTGCTAAAGTAGTTCTCGCGTGACTTTTTTTGCAGTTTTGTTGCGATCTCACATACATAGAATAGAATGGAAATTGCACTGCAAATGGCAAGAAATCGTTGAAAATCTTCACAAGTTGCAATAAAGTCTTCAGAAATCGCACACAAATGGCGCAATTTTAAAACGTCATGACCGGTGACTTACATAAAGGGAGCGCCCAGGGGCAGACTGACAACTCATGGGGCCCCCAGGCAATAGGGGATCATGGGGCCCCTGTGCCCTCGCCCACACCCAAAAAAGCCTATGAAAAAGCCAATGAAAGGTACCAGGGGCATCTCATGGGGCCCCCTACTGACCCCGGGCCCTCAGGCAGTGCCCGAGTGCTCAAATGGTCAGTCCGCTCCTGGGAGCGCCTAATTCATACAGAGCATGCTCAAACCTGATTTCAAAGCTCTGTCAACAGCAGGGGTGGACTGACAACTCATGGGGCCCCCGGGCAATAGGGGATCACAGGGCCCCTGTGTCTTTACCCAAACTCAAAAAAGCCTATGAAAAAGGTACCAGAGGCATCTCATGGGGCCCCTACTGACCCCGGGCCCTCGGGCAGTGCCTGAGTTTCCAAATGATTAGTCCGCCCCTGGGCAACAGTCTTGCTGGGATGGATAAAAAAAATTCATAAAAATACCAAAATATTGACCTTTGCCGCAGAAAATGCTGCTCCATGCTCCTTCCGGTGCCGAGTACAACTGTCAAGGCTTGGCTATTGGTCATGTGATCTCTATGAACAGCCAATCGAAACTCGTTCCTCATAATATCACATAATCAAATTTCTTTTGATTATGTAAGCAGCACTGGAGGGAGCCTGCCGCAGCCTTTTCTCCAGAAAGAGTAAATATCTCGGCTCTTCTATTGCTCTTCGTTAACCTATCACAGCAGGATCCTTCACATCACATGATTTAGTATAGTATGCGATTTATTATAGTATGCGTTATTGTATGCATTTCTTTTTTTACCTCACTTTCACCGGACTAAAAAAAATTCTCTTTGCTCTCTCCCTCCTCCCCTCTTTTTCTTTCCCTTTTTTTCTCTTTTTCCCTAGTTAGCTGCCCAAGTCCTGGAAGATAAAGGTGTGGGCTTTGGGTTGGTGGACTCCGAACAGGACGCTGCCGTAGCCAAGAAGCTAGGTGAGTAAGAACGTGTTCAATCAGCCTACATTCGATGCATTTTTGGCGAGCCAGCCGGACACTCGACTCCCTTTGGAGAACACAATGAATCAGCCTATAGAAATTAGGTGCATTTTTGGTGAACCGACCAGCCAGCCACTCGACTCCCTTTGGAGGACACAATGAGTCAGTCTCAGGGGTGGACTGACAACTTATGAGGCCCCCGGGCAATAGGGGATCATGGGGCTCCTGTGTCCTCACCAACACCCAAAAAAGCCTATGAAAAAGCCAGTGAAAGGTACCAGGGGCATCTCATGGGGCCCCCTACTGACCCCGGGCCCTTTGGCAGTGCCCGAGTGTTCAAATGGTCAGTCCGCCCCTGGTCAGTCTATAGGGGTTACATGCACTTTTTGGTGAACCAACCAACCAACCAACCAACCAGCCAGCCACTCGACTCCCTTTGAAGAACACAATGAATCAGTCTATAGGGATTACATGCACTTTTTGGTGAACCAACCAACCAACCAACCAACCAACCAGCCAGCCAGCCAGCCAGCCACTCAACTCCCTCCACTCAGCTCTCTAGGAATCAGCCTATAGAAATTAGGTGCATTTTTGGCGAGCCAGCCAGACACTCGACTCCCTTTGGAGAACACAATGAGTCAGTCTATAGGGGTTACATGCACTTTTTGGTGAACCAACCAGCCAGCCAGCAACTCGACTCCCTCTGGAGAACACAATGAATCAGCCTACAGAAATTAGATGCATTTTTGGTGAACCAGCCAGCCAGCCAGCCAGCCACTCGACTCCCTTTGGAGGACACAATGAGTCAGTCTCAGGGGTGGACTGACAACTTATGGGGCAATAGGGGATCATGGGGCCCTTGTGTCCTCACCAACACCCAAAAAAGCCTATGAAAAAGCCAATAAAAGGTATCAGGGGCATCTCATGGGGCCCCTTACTGACCCCGGGCCCTTGGGCAGTGCCCGAGTGTTCGAATGGTCAGTCCGCCCCTGGTCAGTCTATAGAGGTTACATGCACTTTTTGGTGAACCAACCAGCCAGCCGGCCACTCGACTCCCTTTGAAGAACACAATGAATCAGTCTATAGGGATTACATGCACTTTTTGGTGAACCAACCAACCAACCAGCCAGCCAGCCAGCCACTCAACTCCCTCCGCTCAACTCTCTAGGAATCAGCCTATAGAAATTAGGTGCATTTTAGGCAAGCCAGCCAGCCATTTGACTCCGTCTGGAGAACACAATGGATCAGTCTATAGAGATTATATGCACTTTTTTGGTGAACCAACCAGCCAGCCACTCAACTCCCTCTGGAGAACACCATGAACCAGCCTATAGACATTAGGTGCATTATTGGCGAGCCAATTAACCAGCCAGCCATTCGACTCCTGGCCACAGTCAGGGAGGACCTGTATAATGTGGACGTTCTGTTGTGCATGCAAGCAAGGGTAGTCACTCACAAAGCATTGAAGCTAGAGGGTTGGGGTAATAGCCAGTAAACTAGTATTTTTCGGATGAGTCTCCTTAGGTTTCTTAGGAAGTGTTCACTTTAAAATGTATCTAAATTCCAAACTATTTTTGAGTTTTGATGCAACAGTAAAGAGGTAGAATCCATGTCCTGTTGTACGGGTCCCTAATAGGTAGATTCATCTGTCTCTATTTGTCCTGGTGACCATTGCCACTGAAACATAAAGTGATGGGTAATCCCATAATATGACATCTTCCAATGGAGACAGCTTCCAATGGAGACATCTTCCAATGGAGACAGTTTCCAATGGAGACATCTTCCAATGGAGACAGCTTCCAATGGAGACAGTTTCCAATGGAGACAGTTTCCAATGGAGACATCTTCCAATGGGGACAGCTTCCATTGGAGACATCCATGGAAACGGATCTAGGTTGTGGTGGTCAACTCAGGTCCGAAGAGTTTAGCCCTAAAGGACTGGCCAATGGTCTCTGGTGCAGCTCCAGGTGTCCTCCAGAAAAGAGTGAGGTGGGATAGCCCTTAGAGTGTAGGTAATTGGTTCAGAAAGAATGTTTGGTTCAAAAAACACAGTTTTTAACAACAGAAAAAGGAAACAGGAGAATGACTAACATCTATTGAGGCTGCGGTCACCCTAGGAGTCACCCTAGGAGGTGGGAACATGCAAATTTCCAAGTACACAGGTGGAGAAAAAAAGTCTCCACGCTTGGTGAAGATGGTTGCTCTTGATGCCACGGGGGCACCCTGGGTTCTCTGTGAGGTTTTTAGGCTGGTGCGTGAAACCTGTGGGTTTGAAAAACGATGAAAAAAAAAAAAAAGCGTTGGTGGTCCATGTGGCAAAGGTGCCCATTGTAATATGTTGGATTTGGTGTGGTGGTTATCTAACCATACCTGATGACATCACCACACCATATCCAAGATATCCCAATGGGCGCCTCTGCCAATCGGACCACTGACAGCGACAACTGTCTAAATAGGGGGTTCCCTCGCTATGGGGAGATTTGCCCTTTAGGAAGTTAAGGGGAGTTTCCACAAAGGATAAAGCAAAAATAAAACATGCAACCCTATACAAAGCAGAAAAATAAAATGCAGAGGCAGACATATCATTTCTGCATACCGTGTAGATGCATGGGGGGCCCTCAGGGACTTAGGAGGCCATTTAAATACTAGAGGTGGGTCAGACAGGTTCTGGGACCCCTCCTATTGTCCATAGACCTAGACATGGCTCATCTCTGTCTCTCAATAGATACACAGCGAATGTGTTTATACTTGGCCAGTTGGCGAGGGGGCCAAAAGCTTGTCATGTATATGGACCCCCTTGATGATTCTGTCCACCACTGTATAGATACATTGGGGGTTGATTTACTAAAACTGGAGAGGGCAAAAGCTGGTGCAACTCTGCATAGAAACCAATCGCTTTCCATTTTTTTTTGTCAAAGCCTAATCAAACAAGCTGAAGATAGAAGCTGATTGGCTACCATGCACAGCTGCACCAGATTGGGCACTCTCTCTCTAGTAGTTGTAGTAAATCAAACCCATTGTAAATATTTTCAGGCATTCTCTAAATTCACCACTGGGGGGCAGGCAAGCCTTAAGCTGCAAAGTTATTAGGTGCTTTGACTAGACCAGGGGTAGGAAACCTGCGGCTCTCTAGCTGTTGTGGAACTACATTTCCCATGAGGCATTGCAACATTACAAAACTGACAGTTACGGCTATGACTTGCAGAGGCATGATGGAACTTGTAGTCCTGCAACAGTTGGAGAGCCACAGGTTGCCTACTCCTGGAGTAGAGGCGGACTGACCATTTGGAAACTCAGGCACTGCCCGAGGGCCCGGGGTCAGTAGGGGGCCCCATGAGATGCCCCTGGTACCTTTTTCATAGGCTTTTTTGAGTTTGGGCAAGGACACAGGGGCCCCATGATCCCCTATTTATTTATTTCAGGTACTTATATAGTGCTGTCAATTTACGCAGCGCTTTACATATATATTGTACATTCCCATCAGTCCCTAACCCTCATGGGGTGTACAATCTAAAGTCCCTAACTCACATTCATACTAGGAACAATTTAGACAGGAGCCAATTAACTTACTAGCATGTCTTTGGAGTGTGGGTGGAAACCGGAGTACCCGGAGGAAACCCACACAGTCACAGGGAGAACATGCAAACTCCAGGCAGGTGGTGCTGTGGCTGGAATACGAACCAACAACCCTAGTGCTGCCAGGCGGAAGTGCTAACCATTTAGCCACTGTGCTGCCCTATTGCCCGGGGGCCCCATGAGTTGTCAGTCCGCCCCTGCCCTGGACTAGACTAACTATCAATAAATATTAGTTTTGGGACTCCAGGCACACCCCATGCAGCTTCTCGTTTTCTGTTCCAAGCAAACATATATACAGCTGTAGCAGTGCGTGGCGTCACGCAGAATGTTTGGAGTTTAAAGGAGAATCCCTTTATTGGCTAACTTAAGCTATTAAAAATGCAAGCTTGTATCTGGATCCAGGGAATATCCGGTTGCCTCTCGGGGGATCAGGAAGGAATTTTTTTCCCTGGAGGAGCAAATTGGATCATGCTTTGCTGGTTTTTTTTCCTTCCTCTGGATCAACTGTGGGTGTAGGATTATAACTTTTTTTTTTCTTTCTATGGTTGACCTGGATGGACTTTTGTCTTTTTTTCAGCCAGACTAACTATGTAACTATGTAAGTCAGTCACTGAAAGGATATCACTTAAACTCCACACTTTCTGCATTCATCGATCGAACACAACCCTCTACCAGGGGCGGACTGACCATTTAGAAACTCAGGCACTGCCCGAGGGCCCGGGGTCAGTAGGGGGCCCCATAAGATGCCCCTGGTACCTTTTTCATAGGCTTTTTTGAGTTTGTGCAAGGACACAGGGGCCCCATTATCCCCTATTGCCCGGGGGCCCCATGAGTTGTCAGTCCGCCCCTGCCCTCTACTACTGTTAATGTTGCTGACCTAAAACTTCAACTCATTGCTACAAACAGGGGCGGACTGACCATTTTGGAACTCGGGCACTGCCTGAGGGCCCGGGGTCAGTAGGAGGCCCCATGAGATGCGCCTGGTACCTTTCATAGGCTTTTTTGAGTGTGGTTTGAGTGTGGGTGAGGACACAGGGGCCCCATAATCCCCTATTGCCCGGGGGTCCCATGAGTTGTCAGTCCGCCCCTGGCTACAAACACTCCATATTGAAATAGTAAGTCGCCATTCCAAGTGTCTCAGAACATTTTTTTTTTTACTAAAGATTTATTGTCAATGTGCAGAATACCAGGCATTGGGTCGAAAAGTCATTAATATTGAAAGAACACATTAGCGTAGTGTCAGGTATTCTGAATAATGTATATAAGATGTAGTTAGTAGGTATTCCCTTAGGGGGCGCTGCTGCACCACACACTAATGAGGTTTCTGGGTGTAAGGATTTAGTGTGAATATATGCCACTGGAACAATATTGTGCTATCAAATCCTAGCTGTTATGTGGCAAAGTCATTTATTTTTTTAAAAAAAGTTTCTGTTTCTGCATTCCAAATAAATACAGAGCCCTGACAGCATCACTGTTCAAGCACCGCACCTACTAGATGTCATTTAGTGTGCTAAAGCACTGCTTACTATGGACAATTGCCTTCTTTGTGTTGCATAAAATACTGTTTTCACTTTTTTTTTTTTTTCATGCTTTTCTGCCTCTCAGCGCTGCTGATCTTTTGCAGCCACTTTTGGCTACATACAGTAGCTGCGATGTCAGCTGCACATCATGGGTCAGGACCGGCACACTGATGGAGACAATGGTGGACCATGTCTGCGCAAAGTGTTGCCTCCACCAGGGGCGCGTGTGGCCAAGCGACAACACAGGAGAACAGTTAGGAGGCAGTTGTCACCCCTTAAGAAGAACAGCCTGAGTAAGGAGCTTTTAGAGAATATTTTAAGGAAAGCTGCAGATTTAATAAGATTGAAAAGAGCTTGTCGAAATGAGATTAGCATATTAAAGTTCAGATGAGATCTTAGTAATTGGTTCTAATACCTTCTGATCCGCTCATAAGAGATATGCTGTTATTTGAATTTAATTTGCTATATATACGGATATGACTTAGTAGTAAATCTAAAAATAGAATATATACATATATATATATATATAAATATATGTATATATTTAAAAAAAAAAAAATTATATATATATATATATATATATAAAATAATAGTTAAATAAAAATTATATATATGTATATATATATATATATATATATATATAAAATAATAGTTAAATAAAAATTATGTATATATATATATATATATATATATATATATATATATATAAAATAATAGTTAAATTAAAAAAAAAAAAAAATATATATATATATATGCTAAACATTCTCTCTCCCTCTGTATATATATACATACATATATACACACACATATATAAGAAAATGTATATTTATTTTTCTTTCATATGTCTGGTTGGCTCTTCCCTTTAACTTGATTTAACTTGAATAAAAATAATTACAAAACATTAAATAAATAAATAAAAAAAATTAAATATATATATATATATATATACATATATATATATATATATATATATATATATATATACTGTATATATTATATACTAAACATTCTCTCCCTCTCTGTATATATATATTCACACCTTAAATCACTGCTCCAGTTCAACTTTTTTTTTTTTTGTGGATCAGAGAATTAGATTCTCTGTCAGGTTTTTATTGTTCTCCTTGTCACCAGGGAGAACAATAAAGAGATATGCTGTAATTTGAGTTTAATTAGCTATATTTTCGGATATGACTCAGTAGTAAATCTAAAAATAGAATATATATATATACTGATAAATATATATATATACTAAAATTATCTCCCTCTCTCTGTATATGTATATATATATATATATATATATATATATGTGTGTAAATAATAACAAAAAATATATATATTTATTCTTCCTTCATATGTTTGGTTGGCTCTGCCCTTTAACTTGATTTTTTAAAATACCTTAAATCACTGCTCCAGTTCAACGTTTTTCTCTTTTTACATTTTTAAATGGATCAGAGGACAACTAGATTTTCTGTCAGGTTTGTATTGTTCTCCCTGTCACCAGTAGGGAAATTTCACTTTCTGTCCAGGTGTTGAGGGCCCAGGAAAGAAGAATTATCCCTGGGAGATCACAAACAGCATTTAATGCGCATCAGAAGTTTTATGTGAAAAAGATTTGGGGTGGCATTTGGGTCTTAGTTGCAAAAACTTGAGTCACAAGTTAGGTTCTCAGCAAGGTATCGTGATCTTGATGTTGAGATGTGGTGTCACCGTGTGGGTGACACCCACTTAATGAGCGAGGAGGTTCTGAGTCAGTGAGAGTGTGATCAGCGAAGACAACGGTTGTGATGAATAAGGGGCACATAGAATGGAAAACTCTTCCAATTCAGATGGCTGAGGAGTTGTAGTTCCTCAGAAGATGTTATCTGCCTGGTTTGTGTGCTAAGTCTATGTCCACTGTGCAGTGGCGGACTGACAACTCAACCCGGGGGGGGGGGGCAATAAGGGATCATGGGGCCCCTGTGTCCTTGCCCAAACTCAAAAAACCCTATGAAAAAGGTACCAGGGGCATCTCATGGGGCCCCCTACTGACCCCAGGCCCTCGGGCAGTGCCCGAGTTTACAAATGGTCAGTCCGCCCCTGCCACTGTGATACATCAATAGTGGAAGGAATGGAAGAAATAGAAGGGTAGAATGAAGGAACGGAGAGGTGGAAGGGACTAAGAAAAAAAAACAAAAGAAAGAATGTGGGGGGACAAGTTAGGAAGAAAGGAGGAAAAAAAAGAATGGAAGGAATATATGAGTAGATTGAAGCAGGAGGGAATGAAGGGGGGGAAGGAAAGGACAGGACAGAGAAAAAAGAAAGGAAGAAAGGAAAAGGAGGAACTGAGGAGAGGAAGAAAGAAGGAAGAAATGAAGAGGGGGGGAGAGGAAAGAATGGGAGTAAAGAAGAAGGAAGGAAAGAAGGGAAGGAAAGAAAAAGTATGAAATAAATCAAAGAAGAGGAGGAAGATAGGGAAAATGGAAGATATGGAGGGAAGGAAGGGGGCTGAAAGGAATGGGGAGGAGGAAAGAAGGATAGAAAGGAGCAGTGGAAGAAAAAAAGTTAAGAGGAAAGGAAAGGAGAGGAGAGTAGAGGAGAGGAGAAGAGAGGAGAGGAAAGGAGAGGAAAGGAAGGAATAGATGAGTGAAATAAAGCAGGAGGGAATGGAGAGGAGGAAGGAAATGAAGGGAAGAATGTAAAAGGAAAGATGAAAGGAAAGGGAGGAACTGAGGGAACTAAGAAAGGAGGGAAAAAATGAAGGGAGGAAGGGAAATGTAAGCAGGAAATGAAAGGAGAGTAGGAAGAATGGAAGAAATGGAGGGATGGGAGGAAGAAGGGAGGAATGGAGAGAAGGAAAGGGAGAAAGGAAAAAGTTTAGAAGAAAGGAATGGAAGGAAGGAATGGAATGAATAGAAGGATGTAAGGAAGAAGGAAGGAATGCACAAAAAGAAAAAAGGAGATTACTAAGGAAAAGGAAAGGAAAAGTAGGAACAGAAGGGAGAAAAAGAGAAAGGAGGAATGGAGAGGGAGTAAGAAAAGTATGTGACTAAGGAAGAAGGAAGGAAAGAACAGGAGGAAGGAAAAAGTAAGGAAGAAATGAAAGAAGAGGAGGAAGGTAAAAAAGAATGGAAGAATTGGAGGGATGGGAGGAGGAAGGAAGGAATGGAGAGAAGGAAGGAAGAAGGATATAGAGGAAGGGAGGAAGGAATGGGTTAGGAAGACAGGAATGGAATGAATAGAAGGAATGCAGGAAAGGAAGAAAAGGAGATGAATAAGGAAAAAGGAAAAAGGAAGGAAAGGAGGGGAGGGGAGGGGAGAAAGGAAAAGGGAAGAAAAAAAAAGGGAAAAAAAAAGAATGGGGAGGGGGGGTGGGGGGAACTATGAAGGAACGAAAGAAAGGAGGGGAGGATGGAGTTTATATGGAAGAAATTAAATGAGAGGAGAAATGTAGGAAATAATGGAAGAAATGGAGGGATGGGAGGAAGGTGAAAGGAATGGGTGGGAGGAAGGTAGAAAAAATAGAAGAAATGGAGGGGTTGCAGAAAGATGGAAGGAATATAGATGAGGAAGAAGAAGGATAGAGAGAAGGGGAGGAAGGAAGGAAAAGGAAAGGAAAGGATGAAGGAGATGGGGGGAAAGAAGAGAAGGAAGGAAGGAAGGAAGGAAGGAAGGAAGGAAGGAAGGAAGGAAGGAAGGAAGGAAGGAAGGAAGGAAGGAAGGAAGAAAGGAAGAAAGGAAGAAAGAAAGAAAGAAAGAAAGAAAGGATAGAGAGAAGGGGAGGAAGGAAGGAATGAAAAGGAAAGGAAAGGATAGGAAAGGAAAGGAAAGGAAAGGAAAGGAAAGGAAAGGAAAGGAAAGTAAAAGAAAGAAAGGAAGAAGGAGAAGGGGGGAAAGAAGAAAGAAAGAGAAGGGGAGGAAGGAAGGAATGAAAAGGAAAGGAAAAAGGAAAGGAAGAAAAAGGAGATGGGGGAAGAAGGAGATGGGGGGAAAGAAGAGAAGAAAGAAAGAAAGAAAGAAAGAGAAGAAAAGAACTGAAAGGAACCATGGAAGAAAGAGAGTAGGAAAATTAATAAAAGTAGGAAATAAGTTAGGGAAGGAAACACATGAGGGAAGGAAGGAACACATGGAGAGAAGGAAGGAGAAGAAAAGTAGGAAAAGAAGAAAGTTAAGGAAAAGAAAGAATGTAGAAATAATGATTGCACTCCTTTAACCTTCCTGTCCAGCTCCTTTCTCTGAATGCTAAATCTCATTTCCTCCTTATTGATGCCCTGGAGAAATGCTGTTATTTTCCTTATTCATAAACAATCTCACAGAAGGAGCAGGTTACAGACATTAAAGACTAGGTCCAATTAACTTTAAAAGTGAAGCGGCTGGTTTCCATAGAGACCCCTATTCGGCTAAAAGCGGGGTGGAGGGCTCCAGGCGCTGAGGCTTTGCGGAGAACACAATGTTTTAGTGGAACAAAGCACAAACAAACTCGGTTGCGTTAACCTCGCTGATAAACTACTTGCTCATTAGCGGTAGATTGGTGTAATGCTCAGCGAGATGGGCCTGGCACGCACTCTGAAAGCCTCTATATTGGAAGCGTCCACAGAAGGACTGGTGGGCCCACTCCTCAGGGGGCTTCTTATCAGAAGGGTGGAAGTTAATCTTGAGTGGCCGTCATCTAAATGGAGATGATGGCTTCAGAGAGAACCAGGTTAAGAAAATCAATACACTCCACCGCAGTCGGAATGCACTCTTTTATTGTTATTGTATCAACTGCCAATTTGCTGCAACTAGAAGATGTAACAAAAAAAAAGCAAGGAATGGGTCATGGTACGTCTTCTCAGTTGCAACATTCATGGAGATCTGTCATCAGTCTCTATCCAAAGTGCTGTGAATGAACCCACTAGGGTAGAATATAGGGTGTGCCACCTTTGATTTGGAAGTGGGTGTGGGCCCTTTCAGAAGTCCCGTGCCACCCTTATTGTCTTGCTCAGGTTACGCTTTGAAGCTACAGAACCCCCCCCCCCCATACTATGGAGATGCAGAGGTGTTCCATCATCCTGTCCTAGGGTGACAACGCTGCTCCTCCATACGTACAGGACAGTGAGTGAGCGTTGTCACTGCAGGACAGGAAGTGTCCTAATGGCAGGATCACTAAGTAAAAATAAAAGGAAAAAGGCTTTTCCAGAATTCCCAACTCAGGCCAACTGCCAAGGCTGGTAAAAAAGGCAAATGAGGATGTCCCAAAGAGCATTGGTGCTCAGGTATGGTCATACTGATTGAATATAAACAGTGCGGCCTACATGTCGAGGGTACGGTCATACCAGTAGACTGTAAATCATTGTGGCCTACATGCCTCAGGTTTGGTCATACTGATTGTATGTAAACAGTGCGGCCAATGTGACTGAGGTACGGTCATACTGATCAACTGTAAACATTGTGGCCTACATGTCTGAGGTGTGGTCAAACTAGCCAACTGTTGACAGTGCGGCCTACATGCCTGAGATACAGTCATACTGATTGAATATAAACAGTTCGGCCTATGTGCCTGAGGTACAGTCATACTGATCATCTGTAAACAAGGCGGCCTACATGCCTGAGGTACAGTCATATCAGTAGACTATAAATCAGTGCGGCCTACATGCCTCAGGTATGGTCATACTGATTGA
Organism: Staurois parvus; assembly: GCF_062004578.1. Classification (NCBI taxonomy): domain Eukaryota; kingdom Metazoa; phylum Chordata; class Amphibia; order Anura; family Ranidae; genus Staurois; species Staurois parvus. Next base: position 158,309 of record NW_028319901.1, on the reverse strand, counting down.
ATGTAAACAGTGCTGCCTACATGCCTGAGGTACAGTCATACTGATCAACTGTAAACAAGGCGGCCTACATGCCTGAGGTACGGTCATACCAGTGGACTGTAAATCAGTGTGGCCTACATGCCTCAGGTACGGTCATACTGATTGAATGTAAAGAGTGCGGCCTACATGCCTGCGGTACGGTCCTACAGATCATCTGTAAACAAGGCGACCTACATGTCTCAGGTATGGTCATACTGATTGAATGTAAACAGTGCAGCCTACATGCCTCAGGTACGGTCATACTGATTGAATGTAAAGAGTGCGGCCTACATGCCTGCGGTACGGTCCTACAGATCATCTGTAAACAAGGCGACCTACATGTCTCAGGTATGGTCATACTGATTGAATGTAAACAGTGCGGCCTACATGCCTGAGGTACGATCGTAATGGTGGAATTGTGTCCATGCTCCATCTGACAGCACAGCCATCTACTCTGTATAATACCATACTCATAACACTCAGAGGGGGCTGAATATGTGACCACCCTTCACACACATCTGTTTTTCTTCCCAACAAAAGACCATGTGGAGCCTCGAAGTTGGGGGATGGTTCTGGCATTGAACCTCACCATGGAAACAGCTCCTATGGTGATGTGTAACTTGCAAACGCTTCCACAACTACATACCGTATCAGAGCATGGACGGCCTTGCCATGTAAATATACCCCGTCTATTCGAGGCGACACAAAATGGCCTCCACAATGGCAAGGTCTCCTTGGCAACGCCACCTCAAGCCTCATAATATCGCTACCAGCCGCATTACTCCAGCTGAGTAAAGACAGCCGCCAACGTCCAGCCAAAGGTCAGCCGCGGTGTTTGTTTGCTGGATTTTTATTAGCTGACGTATATTTTTTTAAAAATCGTGACATGAAAAAATGAAGTCGTTGCGAACCCAATGACTCGTATCTTGCGTCAGCGATCTCATATTAACATGTTATTGTATATTTTCAAAAGGCGTGAAATCTGAAGCTTTCGTTAAAATGATCCCTGGCGATCCTGCCATAAGGGTCCTTAATCATGTACTTCCTGTTGTAGCACTTCCCCCTAAGGAGTTGCTGAAGTTTGGGGTCCCTCCATAGTCCTGCACGGCCAGGAAACACGTATGTCCACACTGACGTGCATTTAGGAGTCAGTAACCAGTCTTTGAGCTTGTTTTTTGGATTTTATTAGGAGGGTTTCGACTTGGATAGAGTAAAGGGTGTATGGGATGCCCAATGGAACTGAGAAACCGAGGACAACTTCCTGAACTATGTACAAGTGGTTACAACGAACAGTCTCTTCTGGAGATCTAGCCAGCATCTCCTGTAGTACCACCCCAGACCCCAGATAGTCCTTATCCAGCTGTTCTGGGGGAATCCCTGACCATTGGATCCAGTGTAGGCCACATAAATAGTGAAACAGTCCTGGGTGGCAGGTGAATCCAGCTTCCCACTAGAGTGCCTCCTTCTCCTTTCTGGCCCAGGGGGTGCAGGTCTACTCACTCAGTCCTTCTTTTGTGCTTCTGGTGGGTCTATGGCTGCTACCAGACCTTTTAGCTGGGCTGCTCCTTCCCTGCTGCACAGGTGGTCCTCGCTCTGGTGGCCGGTGAAGGTCTGAGCTTTCCTCCATCCAAGCTCCACTGCCTCTCTCTATCCTCTCTCTATCTGGACACCCTCCCAGGCTCCTCTCTCCAACCTCACTCCATCTCCAACTTCCTCCCAAACTCTCCTAGAACTCCTCGTGCATCTGAGCAAGCTTGGTTACTCTTAAAGGTCGTCCCGGCCCCTTGCTAAGCCTCCAGTTGGGGATTGGCCAGGATCCTCTAAGTGTACAGACTAGCCACTCCTCAGATCCACCCACTGCTTCTACACCTTTCTCCAAAGTTCTAGAGCAGTGGGGAATTCCAGACGACTGGTCAGCACAGCCTCTCAGCTCTGACCACAATTTGACCCCTGCTAGCTATCACACCCAGGCTGCTACTTAGCCCCCCTAGCTAACAACTGAGGTCTAGCTCCCCCTAGCTGACTAGAAGGGTGCTACACTGTTATAGGGTCCAAATTCTGCTCCTGTGTTGTCACCCTGCTCCCAATGTAAACTACAAGTGGGTGTTTCAACACACATTATGAAGGCATGGTCCACCGTTGTCACATACCGAACACATCATCAGCAGGACAGAAGGACAAGATGGGGGACCTTCCCGGCAAATCCGGGACAGCTGGCATCTATGATTATGTAGGCATGGTCCACGGTTGTCACCATCAGTGAAACCTACTTGCTAACATTATGGACTTAGACAGGGGCGAACTGACCATTTGGAAACTCGGGCACTGCCCAAGGGCCCGGGGTCAGTAGGGGCCCCGTGAGATGCCCCTGGTACCTTTTTCCTAGGCTTTTTTGTGTTTGGGCAAGGACACAGGGGCCCCATGATCCCCTATTGCCCGGGGGCCCCATGAGTTGTCAGTCTGCCCCTGATCTGGAGTGCGTTTCTATAGTGTGAACCGGCCCTAAATGTGAACCCCAGGCACCAAAAGTCTTTCATGTGACCCTATACAAACGATGGCTCGTATCGCGCCGTCACCGATCGAATTGCACGCATCATGATGGTGTCTTGCGCTCGCCGCAATCTTCCAAGAAGAAGACCTTTGCTATGAAATCCAAAGTCTAGGTTCAATATTAATGAGCAAGATCACCGGAGGCGCGGGGATAATGACGCATCAAGAGAGCGGGGAGGAGAGCGCCTCTGCCATCACACGGGCTGCGTTCCAAGAAGCGAGGAGGCCGGCGCGCATCGAACCCCTCACCGATTCTTGGAACAGAAGAGGCTCGGGGCTCTTGACAACAGACATAAGTGCCATTTCTTTGTGATGATAGTGCCATGAGAAGTGCCTCTGAAATACGTGACTGTTAGAGGCTGTTCATAAATTCCCAATACGGAGCTCCTTCACCCAGCCTCAGCCTTGCAGGGCGTTACAGGCGGCGGATATCAATACCAAATCTGAAACTGACACTTGCCGCCTTCTAAAATAAATACTTTTTTTTTTTTTTTAAAGAATGCGTATCTGCATTAGGTTCATTTTTAATATCTGACTGGTGTTCAGCTTTAAGAGGGCGGAGTTGGGAACAGCTGGCTTGCGGAAAACAGAGAATCAGGATAAGTTGTTCCCGGAACACCGGGTAAAAAATTGGCCAGTAATTTTAATACAGATAGCTGCCCCCCCCCCCGGGTTCCCGCTGAACTTCTTCCTGACCACGCAGCGCAAAGGGGATGTGCTGTAACAGTTGTGGGTTCAGCTGGCGGGCCTCCCAATAACGTGTCGCTAGGCCCGCCCCCCTCCTGCTCTGCGAATGAAACACCAAGGCCAACGGGGATGTGTGATGTACAAATCCAAGGAGGCACAGCGGGCACAACACACCTCATCTGTCTAAGACAGCGGTCTCCGAACTGTGGCCCGCGGGCAGGATGTGGCCATGTGGGCACTATTCCCCCCACTGACACCAACAATAGGGCACTATTCCTCCCACTGACACCAATGATGGGGCACTATTCCTCCCACTGACACCAACAATAGGGCACTATTACTCCCACTGACACCAATGATGGGGCACTATTCTTCCCACTGACACCAATGATGGGGCACTATTCCTCCCACTGATACCAATGATGGGGCACTATTCCTTCCACTGATACCAATGATGAGGCACTATTCCTCCCACTGACACCAATGGTGGGACACTATTCCTCCCACTGATACCAATGATGGGGCACTATTCCTCCCACTGACACCAATGATGGGACACTATTCCTCCCACTGACACCAATGATGGGGCACTATTCCTCCCACTGACACCAATGATGGGGCACTATTCCACCCACTGACACCAATGATGGGACACTATTCCTCCCACTGACACCAATGATGGGGCACTATTCCTCCCACTGACACCAATGATGGGGCACTATTCCTCCAACTGACACCAATGATGGGGCACTATTCCACCCACTGACACCAATGATTGGGGCACTATTCCTCCCACTGATACCAATGATGGGGCACTATTCCTTCCACTGATACCAATGATGGGGCACTATTCCTCCCACTGACACCAATGATGGGGCACTATTCCTTCCACTGATACCAATGATGGGGCACTATTCCTCCCACTGACACCAATGATGGGGCACTATTCCTCCAACTGACACCAATGATGGGGCACTATTCCTCCCACTGATACCAATGATGGGGCACTATTCCTCCCACTGACACCAATGATGGGGCACTATTCCTCCCACTGACACCAATGATGGGACACTATTCCTGCCACTGGCACCAATGATAGGGCACTATTCCACCCACTGACACCAATGATATGGCACTATTCCTCCCACTGATACCAATGATGGGGCACTATTCCTCCCACTGACACAAATGATGGGGCACTATTTCCCCCACTGGTACGAATGATGGGACACTATTCCCCCCACTGACACCAATGATGGGGCACTATTCCTCCTACTGACACCAATGACGGGGCACTATTCCACCCACTGACACCAATGATGGGGCACAATTCCACCCACTGACACCAATGATGGGGCACTATTCCTCCCACTGACACCAACAATAGGGCACTATTACTCCCACTGACACCAATGATTGGGGCACTATTCCTCCCACTGATACCAATGATGGGGCACTATTCCTCCCACTGACACCAATGATAGGGCACTATTCCTCCCACTGACACCAATGATGGGGCACTATTCCTGCCACTGACACCAATGATGGGTCACTATTCCTCCCACTGACACCAATGATGAGGCACTATTCCTCCCACTGACCCCAATGATGGGGCACTATTCCTCCCACTGACACCAATGATGGAGCACTATTCCTGCCACTGGCACCAATGATAGGGCACTATTCCTCCCACTGACACCAATGATGGGGCACTATTCCTCCCACTGACACCAATGATGGGTCACTATTCCTCCCACTGACACCAATAATGAGGCACTATTCCTCCCACTGACCCCAATGATGGGGCACTATTCCTCCCACTGACACCAATGATGGAGCACTATTCCTCCCACTGACACAAATGATAGGGCACTATTCCTCCCACTGATACCAATGATGGGGCACTATTCCTCCCACTGACACAAATGATGGGGCACTATTCCTCCCACTGACACAAATGATGGGGCACTATTTCCCCCACTGGTACGAATGATGGGACACTATTCCCCCCACTGACACCAATGATGGGGCACTATTCCTCCTACTGACACCAATGACGGGGCACTATTCCTCCCACTGACACCAATGATGAGAAACTATTCCTCCCACTGACACCAATGATGGGACACTATTCCACCCACTGATACCAATGATGGGACACTATTCCACCCACTGACACCAATGATGGGGCACAATTCCACCCACTGACACCAATGATGGGGCACTATTCCTCCCACTGACACCAATGATGGGACACTATTCCACCCACTGACACCAATGATTGGGGCACTATTCCTCCACTGACCCCAATGATGGGGCACTATTCCTCCCACTGAAACCAATGACGGAGCACTATTCCTCCCACTGACACCAATGATGGGGCACTATTCCTCCCACTGACACCAATGATGGGGCACTATTCCTGCCACTGGCACCAATGATAGGGCACTATTCCACCCACTGACACCAATGATATGGCACTATTCCTCCCACTGATACCAATGATGGGGCACTATTACTGCCACTGACACCAATGATGGGGCACTTTTCTTCCCACTGACACCAATGATGGGGCACTATTGCTCCTACTGACACCAATGATGAGAAACTATTCCTCCCACTGACACCAATGATGGGACACTATTCCACCCACTGATACCAATGATGGGACACTATTCCACCCACTGACACCAATGATGGGGCACAATTCCACCCACTGAAACCAATGATGGGACACTATTCCTCCCACTGACACCAATGATGGGACACTATTCCACCCACTGACACCAATGATTGGGGCACTATTCCTCCCACTGACACCAATGATGGGGCACTATTCCTCCCACTGATACCAATGATGGGGCACTATTCCTCCCACTGACACCAATGATGGGGCACTATTCCTCCCACTGACACCAATGATGGGGCACTATTCCTCCCACTGACACCAATGATGGGGCACTATTCCTCCCACTGATACCAATGATGGGGCACTATTCCTCCCACTGACACCAATGATGGGGCACTATTCCTCCCACTGATACCAATGATGGGGCACTATTCCTCCCACTGACACCAATGATGGGGCACTATTCCTCCCACTGACACCAATGACGGGGCACTATTCCTCCCACTGACACCAATGACGGGGCACTATTCCTCCCACTGACACCAATGACGGGGCACTATTCCTCCCACTGACACCAATGATGGGGCACTATTCCTCCCACTGACACCAATGATGGGGCACTATTCCTCCCACTGACACCAATGATGGGGCACTATTCCTCCCACTGACACCAATGATGGGGCACTATTCCTCCCACTGACCCCAATGATGGGGCACTATTCCTTCCACTGACACCAATGACGGGGCACTATTCCTCCCACTGACACCAATGATGGGGCACTATTCCTCCCACTGACACCAATGACGGGACACTATTCCCCCACTGACACCAATGACGGAGCACTATTCCTCCCACTGACACCAATGATGGGACACTATTCCCCCACTGACACCAATGACGGGGCACTGTTCCTCCCACTGATACCAATGATGGAGCACTATTCCTCCCACTGACACCAATGATGGGGCACTGTTCCTCCCACTGACACCAATGATGGGGCACTATTCCTCCCACTGACACCAATGACGGAGCACTATTCCTCCCACTGACACCAATGATGGGACACTATTCCTCCCACTGACACCAATGACGGAGCACTATTCCTCCCACTGACACCAATGATGGGGCACTATTCCTCCCACTGACACCAATGACGGAGCACTATTCCTCCCACTGACACCAATGATGGGGCACTATTCCTCCCACTGACACCAATGACGGAGCACTATTCCTCCCACTGACACCAAGGATGGGACACTATTCCTCCCACTGACACCAATGATGGGGCACTATTCCTCCCACTGACACCAATGACGGAGCACTATTCCTCCCACTGACACCAAGGATGGGACACTATTCCTCCCACTGACACCAATGATGGGGCACTATTCCTCCCACTGATACCAATGATGGGGCACTATTCCTCCCACTGATACCAATGATGGAGCACTATTCCTCCCACTGACACCAATGATGGGACACTATTCCTCCCACTGATACCAATGATGGGGCACTATTCCTCCCACTGACACCAATGATGGGGCACTATTCCTCCCACTGATACCAATGATGGGGCACTATTCCTCCCACTGACACCAATGATGGGGCACTATTCCTCCCACTGACACCAATGATGGAGCAGTCAGAGGGGGCCTGTAATAATAGCAGGGAGGGGGGCGGAGTTTTCAAAAAGGCGCTTGCGTTTGGCGGATGGCATCTGTCTTGCCGGTAAAGTCATTATTTCTGGTAATTAGAGACAGGAGGTGAGTGGCTGTGATAAGCCGTGCGTAGGAGTGGACGTCTCCCGGGGTACAATCATTTGCAGCGAGTTACCTGGGTGACCCGACTCCGCCGTACTTTTCTTCCTTCTCCCAGATGATACTTAGTCACTAATAAGGACAACATGAACGATAAAGCGTAATCTGTGTGCGTTCCGCCTTCCCCCTCCCCCATCATCAATGTAATAACGACATTTTTATATAAAACCTTTCCATTTACATTACATATTTTAGGTCCAGTGATGTCATCACTGGGTCTCTGTACTGCTCTATACGATGCAAGCAGATCATGGCTGGTAGGAGGGGCCATAAGGGGACTGTACCATAAGGGGGCTTCCTTAAAACATCATCAGTGCTCCTCTGCAGAGCCCTCAGCCCGGGTGCAACAGTTATGTGAAGACCACAATGCCTTGATGGGTGCAGTCTGGAGGAGTGGGCGTTCCAATGCCAATATAGGATCTTGAGCCTCCTTGATTGACAGGACTGAAATCCAGTGAATGAAAGGGGCGGGGCCAGGGAGAGTCAGGTTAGATCTGGGGTCCCCAAACTGCGGCCCGTGGGCCAAGTCCAGCCGTCACAAGAGAGGCTGTCTATGGTCTGTGCCTCAACCTGATGTAAGGGAGGCTCTGATGAGGACTGTGATGAAAAGGGGGGGGGGGGTCTGATGTGAGGAGGATTCTGATGAGGACCCTGATTTAAGGGGGGACTCTGATGGGGACTGTGATGTAAGGGGGATTCTAATAGGGACTGTTTTAAGAGGGGACTCTCATGTTAAGGGGGACTCTGATGTAAGGTGGAGGGGGCTCGGATGTAAGGAGGACTCTGATGGGGACCCTGATGTAACGGGGGACTCTGATGGGGACTCTGCTGTAATGGGAAACTCTTATAGAGATCCTGATATAAGGAGGGACTCTGATGGGGATCTTGATGTAAGGGAGGACTCTGATGTTAGAAGGGGCTCTAAAAAGGACTCTAATGTGGAGGGGGAACTCTGATGTAAGGAGGGACTTTGATGGGAAGCCTGATATATGGGGACTCTGTTGTAAGGGGGGACTCTGATGGGGACTCTGATGTAAGGAGGAGGGGGCTCGGATGTAAGGGGGACTCTGATGTAAGGGAGGACTCTAATAGGGACTCTGATTTAAGGAGTGGCTCTGACTGGGTTTCTGATGTGGGGGGGGGGCTCTGACGTAAGGGGGGGGGGGGCTCTGACTGGGATTTTGATGTGGAGGGGGCTCTGATGTAAGGGGGGACACCAAAGGGGATCCTGGTGTAAGGGAGGACTCTAATAGAGACTCTGATGTAAGGAGGGCTCTGACTGGGACTCTGATGTGGGGGAGGGGGACTCTGATGGTAATCCTGATGTGAAGGGGGACTTTGGTAGGGACTATGATGGGGACCTTCATGTAAGGGAGGACTCTGATGAGGATCCTGATGTAGGAAGGGCTCTGATAGGCACTCTGATGTAAGGGGGGCTCTGCCTGAGACTCTGGTGTGGGGGCGGGGACTCTGATGGGGGTCCTGATGTAAAGGGGACTCTGATAGGGAGCTTGATACAAAGGGGACCCTAAGCAGGGAGGACTCTGATGTTAGAAGGGACTTTGATGTCGGGGGAGGGGACTCTGATGGGGACCCTGATGTAAAGGGAGACTCATGAATTTTATCAAACTGATCTCGTCATCCTGCAAACATTTGAAAAGATACTATGTAGCCCTCACACTGAAAAGTTTGGAGACCCCTGGGCTAGATGATGCTGAGCGTCCTCCAGCTAGGAAATGGGGCGGAGCTCTCTCTGATTGGCTGCAGCTTCTGATGCACATGGTGAGAAGCTCCCCAGAGAGTCCAAGGCAATGCTTGTGGAAGGAGGAAGGAGACTCTGCGAGATGGAACCCTCAGCGCACTCACTTGTACATCTATGTAAACCAGCAGCAACAATGTAACCAATCAGCACCAAGGTGTAAAGTAGGTAAGTATATGTGTCCATGGGGGGGCGCCATATCTGCTCGTCACATAGGAGGCCCCGGAAATATGGAACATCAGAGCCCACCCATGGGCGCCTTGTGTCGTTCCAGCGATAGCTCCGCATTTGGAGGAACGCACCGAAGTCTCCCCTTTAAACGCACAGATTGCAAACAGCTTGAGCGATTCCCGTTAGCCCCGCCCGCTTTGTCTCCGGGACATCTGCCGCCGATTTACTGCAAAGGGAAATATTTTGGTCAGATGGGCGATTCGTGATTGGTGTTAACGCAAGCAGAAAGCAGCGCGAATCTGGGAACGGAGACGGGGGGGTGGGGTGCTGGGGAACGGTGGACAGGAGCCTTCTCACCGAAAATCCAGCCAAAGAGAGAGAAGGCTTAGAATCTTTCCATATGTCCGTTTACAGATGAAAAAACAGACCCCAATATATCTCTATGGACTAGCGGATGTAAACGGATGATCATCTGTTTACATCCTGTAATGTCTGCATCCGTTAAGATCTATATTTTTTTTTAATGGAAGAAAAATGGATGAAAGCCATATATAAACGGACAAAAAATGGCTGTAAATTGATGAAAAAGAATGTAAACGGACAGAAAAAGGGTTGTAAATGGACGAATAACAGCTGTAAATGAATGTAAATGGATGTAAACAGATGAAAAACTGATGTAAACGGACAAATACCAGATGTAAATGGATGTAAACAGATGAAAAATTGATGTAAACGGCTGAAAAAACTGATGTAAGCTGATGTAAACAGATGAATAACAGATGTAAACAGATGTAACTGAATGTAAACAGATGAAAAACGGATGTAAACAGACAAAACAAAATGTAAACTGATGAAAATGGATGTAAATGGATGTAAACGGATGAAAAATGGATGTAAACGGATGTAAATCGATGTAAATAGATGAAAAATGGATGTAAACGGACAAAAAAGGATGTAAATGGATGAAAAATGGATGTAAACGGATATAAATGGACGAATAAAGGATGTAAATAGACGAATAAAGGATGTAAACGGATGTAAATGGACAAATGATGGATGTATACGGATGTAAATGGATGTAAACGGATAAAAAACAGATGTAAATGGATGTAAACAGATGAAAAATAAATGTAAATGGATGTAAATGGATGAAAAATGGATGTAAACAGACTCAGGGTCCTTTCACATGATGCGGACCCATTTAGCGGATCTGGTTACTCGCTCTCCTCAATGTGTAGTCGGATTAAAACGGACTGCCTGTCCATTTTCATCCAACAGACGGAAGGGGAATTGGATCCCCACCCGTGCCTTTTTGCAGATCGGATTGGATGTTAGCGGGTGTAAACGAAAACATGTCCGTTTACGCCCACCGCTCCATAGAGGAGAATGGAGGTTCCGATCGGGTTGACCAGAAAAATGGGCAGGAGTACCTGATTGGAAGGTCCGTGTGAATGAGGCCATACGGTCCATTTTTGCATTGGTAAAGGATGTAAAAAATGGATGTAAACAGATGTGAACTGGTGAAAAAATGAATACAAACTGGTGAAAAATGGATGTAAACTGATGAAACATGGATGTAAACTGATGAAAAATGGACATAAACTGATGAAAAATGGACATGAACTGATGAAAAATGGATGTAACCGGATGAAAAACAGATGTAAACTAATGAAAATTGATGTAAACTGATGACAAACAGATGTGAACTGATGAAAAATGGCATAAAGTGATGAAAAACTGAAGTAAACTGATGAAAAATGGATGTGAACTGATGAAGAATGGACGTGAATTAATGAAGAATGGACGTGAACTAATAAAGAATGGACGTAAACTGATGAAAAACGGATGTGAACTGATGAAAAATGGATGTAAATTGATGAAAAATGGATGTAAACTGATAAAAAACGCATGTAAACTGATGAAAAATGGACATAAACTGTTGAAAAATGGATGTAAATTGATGGAAAATGGACATAAACTGATGAAAAATGGATGTGAACTGATGAAAAATGGACGTAAACTGATGAAAAATGGATGTAAATTGATGGAGAATGGACGTAAACTGATAAAAAACGGATGTGAACTGATGAAAAATGGATGTAAATTGATGAAAAATGGACGTAAACTGATGAAAAACGCATGTAAACTGATGAAAAATGGACATAAACTGTTGAAAAATGGATGTAAATTGATGGAAAATGGACGTAAACTGATGAAAAATGGATGTGAACTGATGAAAAATGGACGTAAACTGATGAAAAATGGATGTAAATTGATGGAGAATGGACGTAAACTGATAAAAAAACGGATGTAAACTGATGAAAAATGGACATAAACTGTTGAAAAATGGATGTAAATTGATGAAGAATGGACGTAAACTGATGAAAAACGGATATAAACTGATGAAAAATGGATATAAACTGATGAAAAATGGATGTGAACTGATGAAAATCAGATGTAAACTGATGAAAAATGGATGTAAACTGATGAAAAACACATGTAAAGTGATGTAAAATGAACATAAACTGATGAAAAGCTGATGTAAACTGATGAAAAATGGATGTGAACTGATTAAAAATGGACATAAACTGATGAAAACGGATGTAAACTGGTGAAAAATTGATGGAAACTGATGAAAAATGGACGAAAACTGATGAAAAAAGGATGTGAACCAATGAAAAAGTGATGTAAACTGATGAAAAATGGATGTAAACTGATGAAAAACAGATGTAAACTGATGAAAAATGGACATAAACTGATAAGAAACTGACGTGAACGGATCTGTTTTGGGCTTTTTCACACACCCATTTTTCAGGCGGACCCGATCGGAACCTCCATTCTCCTCTATGGAGCGCTGTGTCCGTTTACACCCGCCGACATCCGATCCGCCAAAAAGGGACGGATGGGGATCCAATTCCCCTTACGTCTGTCGGGTCAGATGGACAGGTGGTCTGTTTTCATCCGATCGCCCATTGAGGAGAGCGAACTGAGCAAGCGGATCCACTGAACGGGTGCATCCCGTCTGAAGGGATCCCCAAGGACGTAAAAAACGGATGCAAACTGATGAAAAATGGGTGTAAACTGATGAAAAACAGATGTGAACCAATGAAAAATGGGCGTAAACTGATAAAAAACAGATGTGAACCGATGAAAAATGGGCATAAACTGATAAAAAACAGATGTGAACCGATGAAAAATGGGCGTAAATCGATGAAAAAACAGATGAGAACTGATAAAAAATGGGCGTAAACTGATAAAAAACAGATGTGAACTGATGGAAAATGTGTGTTAAGCTGATGATAAAATAGATGTGAACCGATGAAAAATGGACGCAAACTGATGAAACAACAGATGTGAACTGATGAAAAATGGGCGTAAACTGATGAAAAAACAGATGTTAACCGATGAAAAATGGGCGTAAACTGATGAAAAACAGATGTGAACCGATGAAAAATGGATGCAAACTGATGAAAAAACAGATGTGAACTGATGGAAAATGGGCGTTAAGCTGATGAAAAAATAGATGTGAGCCGATGAATAATGGGTGTAAACTGATGAAAAAACAGATGTGAACCGATGAAAAATGGGCATAAACCGATGAAAAAATAGATGTGAACCGATGAAAAATGGACACAAACTGATGAAAAAACAGATGTGAACTGATGAAAAATGGACGCAAACTGATGAAAAAACAGATGTGAACCGATGAAAAATAGGCGTAAACTGATGAAAAACAGATGTGAACTGACCTGTTTTGAGCTCTTTCACATGGGCATTCCGATCGGCCTTCCTGCCCGTTTTTCAGGCGTACCCGTTTGGAACCTCCATTCTCCTCTATGGAGCGGCGGGTGTAAACGAACATGTGCCCGTTTACACCCAACGACATCCGATCCGCCAGAAAAAGAGACGGAGGGAGATCCAATTCCCCTTCCGTCCGTCGGATCGGGTCGGATGAAAATGGACAGGTGGTCCGTTTCCATCCGACCGCCCGTTGAGGAGAGCAAGCATCCATTAAAGTGACTGAGTGCCGTAGAGCCGCCCGGAACCTTTTTACTGAACGGCCAATCACCGGCTGCCGATACCAAGCATGAGATTGGCTCGTTTTAACCACTTCCAGCCCGGGATGCTCTAAAACATCCTCAAGTGGTCAAAAGAGAAAACAATGTTTTATTACTGTCTGGAGAGATATTTGTTCACTTCCTGTTTCGGTGTGCGCACAGGAAGTCAGGGGAAGTCTCCCTTATGGTGCAGGAAGTCAGGGGAAGTCTCCCTTATGGTGCTGATGAAAAATGGATGTAAATTGATGGAGAATGGACGTAAACTGATAAAAAACGGATGTGAACTGATGAAAAATGGATGTAAATTGATGAAAAATGGACGTAAACTGATGAAAAACGCATGTAAACTGATGAAAAATGGACATAAACTGTTGAAAAATGGATGTAAATTGATGGAAAATGGACGTAAACTGATGAAAAATGGATGTGAACTGATGAAAAATGGACGTAAACTGATGAAAAATGGATGTAAATTGATGGAGAATGGACGTAAACTGATAAAAAACGGATGTAAACTGATGAAAAATGGACATAAACTGTTGAAAAATGGATGTAAATTGATGAAGAATGGACGTAAACTGATGAAAAACGGATATAAACTGATGAAAAATGGATATAAACTGATGAAAAATGGATGTGAACTGATGAAAATCAGATGTAAACTGATGAAAAATGGATGTAAACTGATGAAAAACACATGTAAAGTGATGTAAAATGAACATAAACTGATGAAAAGCTGATGTAAACTGATGAAAAATGGATGTGAACTGATTAAAAATGGACATAAACTGATGAAAACGGATGTAAACTGGTGAAAAATTGATGGAAACTGATGAAAAATGGACGAAAACTGATGAAAAATGGATGTAAACTGATGAAAAACCTCCCTTATGGTGCAGGAAGTCAGGGAAAGTCTCCCTTATGGTGCAGTTATTAAACACCCGATGGGACCTGAATCCAGTCTGTTTTTATTTTATCGACTGATTTTTTTTTTTCTTGTAACTCAAAATAGTAACGTCATGCCGCCAAATGTTGACCTTCATGGCCGATTCATGCGAAGTACGAATGTTATGCGTTGGTCCACTCTAAAGGTCAGCTTAATTCTCAGTGCAAGCAGAAGTGCGGATATTACGTTTGGCTAGGCCGTCGCAAAGGTTACATTACCATAGGAGGCCCAGATGCTGCGACTTCGATGGTGGGTTCAGGTGTTCATGTCGATGAAGGGGTGGGGGGTGGGGAAGAAAGGAGGAACCAGGGAAGACCGGAATCTGTTAGCAAAATAAACTTCGGCCTTAGGCGTCCTTTATCGCATCACCGTACGTGCGGTAATTTAGACCTCAACAACCAGGGGCGGACTGACAACTCATGGGGCCCCCGGGAAATAGGGGATCATGGGGCCCCTGTGTCCTTACCCACACTCAAAACCACACAAAAGAAAGCCTATGAAAGGTACTAGGGGCATCTCATGGGGCCCCCTACTGACCCGAGTGGTCAGTCCGCCCCTGTTAACAACTTACCTTAACATACGTTTACCGCTGGCACGGACGATGAGCACATCGACTTTTTGCAGGCTCTTAACAGCTGCCGCGCTCGCCCGAATAGCAGGGGAGATCAGATTACACAGAAAGCTGTAGGGCTTTGTGGAAGGGCATAGTCCCTCATAAATTCCTCTCCTAGCAGAGCCACAACCATTCCACGTGGACATTTATGCACAGGAATTCAAGAAAAACGCAGCTTGCTTTGCAAACATGGGGGGGGGGGGGTCACCAAAATTTTTGAGTCCACACCCAAAAATAAAATCGACCCCAAAGAATTACAATTTCTCTATAAACAGGATGAGAAATAAGCCGGGGAAGGAAGGGAAAGATATGAAGAGTATATCTGCCTACGTGCTTCACAGGGGCGGACTGACCAATTGGAAACTCGGGCAATGCCCGAGGGCCTGGGGTCAGTAGGGGGCCCCCTGAGATGCCCCTGGTACCTTTTTCATAGGCTTTTTTGAGTTTGGGCAAGGACACAGGGGCCCCATGATCCCCTATTGCCTGGGGGCCCCATGAGTTGTCAGTCCGCCCCTGGTGCTTCATTTCCATATCTTGAAGGATCTACACAGGCTTGTCCTCCAAGATAAATGGTGTCAAAGTTGGATGTTGGGTAGACGCTTAAATATCTTGTACTTCCGAAAAATATCTGGCAATGCTGGAATAATGACCATCTCTCGTTTTGTGTGTTGCTTTTCCAGGACTGGACGAAGAAGACAGTATCTACGTGTTTAAGGACGATGAAATGATTGAGTATGACGGAGAGTTCTCAGCCGACACCTTGGTGGAATTCTTACTTGACGTAAGTTGTGGCTTCAGCCTCATTTGACCTAAGTCTTTGGTTTTTCCATTTTTTTTTTTACGACTCTTCCTTTTATGGTGTACACTGCATGGCCAAAGATATTTGGACCCCTGACCATCACACCTATACGAGCTTGTTGGGCATCCCATTCCAAAACCATGTCCATTAATAGGACGTTGTCCCCACCTGTGGAGCTGTAACAGCCTACACCCTTCTGGGAAGGATTTCTGCAAGATTATGGACTATTCCTCCTGGAATTTGCATCCATTGAACTTTTGCGAGGTGAGGTAGATGAGAAGAAACAATGTCATCATTTAGGGTGGGACAAGCAGAGGTAGATGAGAAGGCCTGGCTCACCGTCAGCATTTCAATTCTTTCCCAGGGGCAGACTGACAACTCATGGGGACCCCGGACAATAGGGTATCATGGGGCCCCCTACTGACCCCAGGCCCTCGGGCAGTGCCCAAGTTTCCAAATGGTCAGTCCGCCCCTGTTCCTTCCTACGGTGTTCGATAGGCGTGCGGTCAGGTACGGATACTAGACGGGAAGAACTGCCTTGCAATTGGCATTCCAGTTCATCCCAAAGGTGTCCAATAGATGTGAGGTCAGGTACTGATGTTGGAGGAAACAAAAACCTGATTTGGGGTTCCAATTTATTCAGTCCTCGCTACACATTTCGCTGTGTGTAACTCAACATGCAGCTGAACCCCCTTATTCTCCAACAAGCCAGACTGAATGTAATCTTGAAGCTTTATTAACAAAACAGGGCGGGTGAAACTAAGGCTATAGATGGTGATAAGTGATTCTCACCAGCGATGCTACCTTTAGGGGATGCAAGTCTTAATCCAACATGTGCTCCGATAGCTGGTTCCTTCTCTCACAGTTTCTAAGATGGAGGCTGAGCTCCCAGGATGCACCTGTTTCCTTTTCTGAGACTGAAAGATGATGGGACTTTTTTTAAAGCTGAACTGTCTCTAAGTTTCTGCAAAATAGTCCATTTAGTGGTCAAATTTGATATTGCAGGCAGAACAGACATAACATGTTCCGCTTGCCGGTGGCAGGACAAGTGTTTAGTAGGGTTGAGGTTGGGGCACTGTGCAGGCTACTCGAGTTCCTCTACACCGAACTTGTCAAAGGTGGTCAGTAGGATTGAGGTCAGGGCACTGTACAGGCCACTTGAGTTCTTCCACACTGAACTGGTCAAAAGTGTTCAGTAGGATTGAGGTCAGGGCACTGTACAGGCCACTTGAGTTCCTCCACACTGAACTGGTCAAAAGTGTTCAGTAGGGTTGACGTTGGGGCTTGATGCAGACCAATTGAGTTCCTCCACACCAAACAGGTCAACGATTTTCAGTAGGACTGAGGTCAGGTCACTGTGCAGGCCACTTGTGTTCATCACACTGAACTTCTCAAAGGTGTTCAGTAGGATTGAGGTCATGGCACTGTACAGGTCACTTGAGTTCCTCCACGTTGAACCGGTCAAAAGTGTTCAGTAGGGTTGAGGTCAGAGCTCTACGCAGATCAGTTGAGTTCCTCCACACCAAACAGGTCAAAGATTTTCAGTAGGACTAAGGTCAGCTCACTGTGTAGGCCACTAGTGGTCATCACACTGAACTTGTCAAGGTGTTCAGTAGGACTGAAGTCAGGTTATTGTGCAGGCCACTAGAGTTCATCACACAGAACATGTTTAAGGTGGTGTTCAGTAGGATTGAGGTCAGGGCACTGTGCAGACCAGTTGAGTTCCTCCACACTGAACTGGTCATAAGTGTTCAGTAGGATTGAGATCAGGGCTCTGTGCAGACCAGTTGAGTTCCTCCACATCAAACAGGTCAAAGATTTTTAGTAAGACTGAGGTAAGATCACTGTACAGGCCACTCAAGGTCATCACACCAAACTTGTCAATGGTGTTCAGTAGGATTGAGGTCAGGGCACTGTGCAGGCCACTTGAGTTCCTCCACATCAAATTGGGAAAAAGTGTTTGGTGAGGTTGAGGTCAGAGCTTTATGAAAAACAGTCAACATTCTCCACACTAAACAGGATTAAAGATATTCAGTGAGGTTGAATTCAGGGCACTGTGCAAGCCACTTAAGTTCCTTCACACTGAACTGGTCAAAGATGCTCAGTAGGGTGGAGGTCAAGACAGTATACAGACCGGCTGAGTTCCTCCATGCCAAACTGGTCAAAGATACTCAGTAGGGTTGAGATCAGGGCTCTGTGCAGGACACTTGAGTTCCTCCACACCAAACTAGTCAAAGATGTTCAGTAGGGTTGAGATCAGAACTCTCTGCAGACAAGTTGAGTTCTTCCACATCAAACAGGTCAAAGATTTTTAGTAGGACTGAGGTCAGGTCATTGTGCAGGTCACTCAAGTTCATCACACCAAACTTGTCAAAGATGTTCAGTAGGGTTGAGGTCAGGAGTATATGCAGACCAATTGAGTTCCTCCACACCAAACCAGCCAAAGATGTTCAGTAGGGTTGAGATCAGGGCTCTGTGCAGGACACTTGAGCTCCTCCACACCAAACTAGTCAAAGATGTTCAGTAGGGTTGAGGTCAGAACTCTCTGCAGACAAGTTCTTCCACACCAAACTGGTCAAACCATGTCTTTATGTAGCTGACTTTTTACACAGGGGCTGGAAGAGAAAAAGGCCTTCACCAAACTGGTTCCACAATGTTGGAAGATGACATTTGTATAACATGTCTTTGCATGATGTAGCCTCAACAGGAACCTTCACTGTAAACACTTGAGCTCAATCATTTGGAGGGGGTAACTATACTTTCGGCTCTATAGATAGGTGTAATGGTCACCTACCCTCAATCTTATGGCCTTATAGTGTAGGTCAATGGCTTCCGCTTAGTTGACAACATTTTTGGATTTCCCTTTCTAATATGAATGATCAGTTTCCCCGCACCTAATGTAAGTTGTTGGGTTTCCCCCATACTTTATGACAGCCCTTTTGTTTTTGCTCAGTGTACAGTAAGTCATCGCTTCCCCTCTTTTAATGCAAATACCTGGTCTCCGCTTACTCAAAATACGTCCCTGGCTTCTCCTTTTGTGATGCAAGTTTTTGGTTCCCGTAACATCATACGAACTTAGTATAAATCATCGTCTTATAAGTCTTTGGTTCCCGTAACTTGATATAAATCTTTTTTTTTTTTTACTTGAGGACATTGGTGTCCTCTTACTTGATATGGGTTACTGCTCCAGTGATGCCTAAAGATTAAAGTGGGGCAAAAGTAAAAAACAAAAAACAAAAATGTCCACAATTCCCTATGCTTATGCTTTTAAAGACTCTACCTGTATAGGAAAATACCTGTTGATCTGCCGGAAATACCCTCAACTCCCAATTTCCTGTTATAGATTGACAATAAATGTCTTTTCTGAACTGACATTGCGAGAAAAAAAAATGGTGTCAGCCCTGCCTTGTTGCCTTTTGCTAAATCCCTTTCTCCTCTGCTAATCTCCACCTCATAAGGGACAGTTGTTCTGTTGTAAATGGTGAGAACTGGAAGGACTCATTGAGATAACAGAGGAAATGTGGGCAGCACGGTGGTTAAATGGTTAACACTTCCATCTGGCAGTACTGGGGTCGTTGGTTTGAGTCCCAACCACGGCACCATCTGCCTGGAACTTGCATGTTCTCCCTGTGCCTGCTTGGGTTTATTCTGGTTTCCTCCCACACTCCAAAGACATGCTGGTAGGGTAATTGGCTCCTGTCTAAATTGGCCCTAGTCTGTGTATGTATGAATGAGAGTTTAGGGACCTTAGATTTTATGCCCCTTGAGGGTTAGGGACCTTAGATTGTACGCCCCCTGAGGGTCGGGGACCTTAGATTTTACGCCCCTTGAGGGTTAGGGACCTTAGATTTTACGCCCCTTGAGGGTTAGGGACCTTAGATTGTACGCCCCCTGAGGGTCGGGGACCTTAGATTGTATGCCCCTTGAGGGTTAGGGACCTTAGATTGTATGCCCCTTGAGGGTTAGGGACCTTAGATTTTAAGCCCCTTGAGGGTTAGGGACCTTAGATTGTATGCCCCTTGAGGGTTAGGGACCTTAGATTGTACGCCCCTTGAGGGTTAGGGACCTTAGATTTTACGCTCCTTGAGGGTTAGGGACCTTAGATTGTATGCCCCTTGAGGGTTAGGGACTGATGTGAATGTACCAGGGGTGGACTGACAACTCATGGGGTCCCCGGGCAATAGGGGATCATGGGGCCCCTGTGTCCTCACCCATACCAAAACCACACCCAAAAAAGCCTATGAAAGATGGAACACAAAGATGGCCAACTGTCAGTTTTCCATCGTTTTGTTAACCCCCCCCCCCCCAAAAAAAAGCACCTTGACACTAAAACTCATGAGACTAGGAAGCTGAAATGATCATGATCATACAAAACCAAATAAAGAAGATAAAAGATACAGAGAAGAGAGACAGTGAGAGCAACCAGACAGAGGGAAGACATAGAGACACCAGAAATAGAAGACAAAGAAGAGGGGTGGATGACAGATAGAGGAGAGATAGAGGAGACATACAGGAGAGACAGAGAGAATAGAGAGGGAGAGGAGAAACATAGAGAAAGAACAGATAGAAGAGACATGGAGGAGAGAGAGAGAGGAGTGAGAGGAGGGAGAGGAGGGAGAGAGTGAAGCAGAGGAGAGAGAGAGGAGAGACAAAGGAGAAAAAGAAAAGAAAAGAGAAAGGAGACAGAGGAGAGAGAGAAAGAAAGAAAGAAAGAAAGAAAGAAAGAAAGAGAGCAGAGGCAGTAGAGGTAGAAGAGAGACAGAGGAGAGAAATGAGAAAGGAGAGAGAAAGAGGAGAGGGAGGAGAGACAGATGAGAGAGAGAGAGGGAAGACAGAGGAGAGAGTGAGAGACAGGAGAGAGAGAGGAGACAGGAGAGAAAGAGGATAGAAAGGAGAGACAGAGGAAAGACAGGAGGGGGAGGGAGAGACAGAGGAAAAAGACAGTGAGAGAGAAGAGAGAGGAGAGAGAGAGGAGAGAAAGGAGAGAGAGGACTGACAAAGGAAAGAGAGGAGAGACAGAAGAGAGACAGAGGAGAGGGATGAAAGACAGAGGAGAGAGAGGAGAGAGACAGAGGAGAGAAAAAAACAGAGGAGAAACAGAGAAGAGAGAGAGGGGAGACAGAGGAGAGGGATGAGAGACAGAGGAGAGAGAGGAAAGATAGAGGAGAGACAGAGGAGAAGGATGAGAGGCAGAGGACAGAGAGGAGAGAGACATAGGAGAGAAAAAGACAGAGGAGAAACAGAGAAGCGAGAGAGGGGAGAAAGAGGAGACAGAGATAGGAGAAACAGAGAAGAGAGAGAGGGGAGATAGAGGAGTCAGAGATAGGAGAAACAGAGAAGAGAGAGAGGGGAGATAAAGGAGACAGAGGGAGGAGAAACAGAGACAAGAGAGAGGGGAGACAGAGGAGAGGGATGAGAGAGAGAGAAGAGAGAGGGGAGACAGAGGAGACAAAGAGAGGAGAAACAGAGAAGAGAAAGTTGGGAAAGAGAGGAGAAAGAGGAGAGGGATGAGAGACAGAGGAGAGAAAGGAAAGACAGAGGAGAGACAGAGGGGAGGGATGAGAGGCAGAGGACAGAGAGGAGAGAGAGAGGAGAGGGAAAGACAGAGGAGAAACAGAGAAGAGAGAGAGGGGAGACAGAGGAGAATGAGGAGAGGGATGAGAGACAGAGGAGAGGGATGAGAGACAGAGAACAGAGAGGAGAGAGAGAGGAGAGAGAAAGACAGAGGAGAAACAGAGAAGAGAGAGAGGAGAGACAGAGGAAAGGAATGAGCAGAGACAGAGGGAAA
The DNA here is from genome assembly GCF_062004578.1 of Staurois parvus. Taxonomy (NCBI): domain Eukaryota; kingdom Metazoa; phylum Chordata; class Amphibia; order Anura; family Ranidae; genus Staurois; species Staurois parvus. Next base: position 136,473 of record NW_028319901.1, on the reverse strand, counting down.
AGAAGAGAGAGAGATTGAAAGACAAGAGACAGAGGAAAGAGAGGGAGAATGTGAAAGGAGATACAGAGAAGAGAGAATAAAAGAGAGAAATGCTGGAGTCAGAGGAAACAGAACAAGAAATGAAAGGCAATGGAGAGACAGAGGAGGAAGAGAAAGCACATAAGAGAAACAGAGAAAAGAAAGGAGACAGAGGGGAATGGACACAACACGGGCAAACAAGAAGCTAGAAAAGAGACAGATTAAAGACAGAGAAGAGACAGAATCAGGAAGGAGATGAATCCGAAGGATGCAGAGATATGTGACATTCTCGGGGTTGGCAGGAGACAGCACTACCAGGCTGGCACTGAGCGCACAGATCCTGGGGGGGGGCAGGCAGAGTAAACATTAGTTTAGTGGTAGTGGGTGGGGGGCTCTCTCTCCTGTAAGGAGTGAAGACTCTTCATCTGCAGGTATAAAACAACAAATTCCACAGTTCCAACCAAACACCCGGGCCATGGCAGCTCTAATATCTCTTTTTTGATAGTTAGGATTCCTCCCACCGCTCATTATCAGCAGCATTATTTTAGAAAGGACACACTCCGCCTGGCAGAGACTGTAAATCTGCCCGTGTTTACAGAATTAAGTCCCTTCTGACCCCAATTACACCTCCCGAACGCAGGCTAAATCTGTAAAGATTGTGCGGGGGACATGAGTGACTGAAATCTCTTTCCAGAGGATGCGGACATGTTTTCCAAAAACAACGCCAACCTTACAGCCGGTTAGTGCCCAGTTTCCCCAACCAAGGGGAAAGATTTGAAATTATTATAATAAATATTATACAGGATTTATCTAGCGCCAACAGTTGTGCTGCACAATCCATATACATACAACCCGAGAGTGCCAAACAATCATCCAAACAACAAGGTTTTTACTGATCCGCTATGAATCAATTTTACCAAAACTTTAGAAACTTTGGACTTTTGGGCATTTGTTTGGTGACCTCATTGGATTGTATGTCAGTGGTCATTAAGGGCCACTCTTATTGGACACTGACCTTTTAAGGACAAGGCCTTTTTTCACCATTTAATGGGTATCAGCTCAGAAGGGGAACTATGTGTCTAGCACATTAACTCAGTACTGAAGGATGAAACCAAGTGGCTTCAAGGCCAACCCAAAATGGAGTGTGCACCAATGGGTTAAGACCTAACCCGTTGGTGCACACTCCATTTTGGGTTGGCCTTGAAAAGAATCACACCTTTATTTCTAAATTGTGGGAGGGGAAGTGGCACAAACTTAGGAAATCTCTAAAAGGTCAATAAGAAGTTGATGGTGTTGAAGGTTGGTGACTTAACCGATAAGTCACCAACTTTCAACACCATCAACTTCTTATTGACCTTTTAGAGGTTTTCTAAGTTTGTGCCACTTCCCCTCCCACAATTTAGAAATAAAGGTGTGATTCTCTTACTGGAAGGTAAGGGAAAGCCCCTTAAATGTGGAAAAAAAGGTTTTGGTGTAGAGATGGCCTTCAACAAGTCTTCCGTCTCTGCCCTGCTTGGTGCCATCTGCACTGAACCAAATGGTTTATAGTAAACTACTAACCAATTGCATAGAAGTGGTATGTTCTTTAAAAATATGACTGCCTGTCTATAGCTACAACAATAAAGGTGGACCTCTGATTGTGCAGGTACTTGAGGACCCAGTAGAGTTTATCGATGGAAGCCATGAACTTGCTGCTTTTGAGAACCTAGATGACGAGCCCAAACTCATTGGATACTTCAAAAATGAAGACTCCGAACGTAAGTGTTCATAGACATAATTAAAGGCACTTGATAGATAAGATGAGATCAGAGTGTAGTATTTAAGATGTGGTATTAAAAGAAACTGCAATTGTTGCATAGTTGTATAATGTGGTATAGTAAAATGTACATTTTTGTTAAACCAAAGTAAAAAGCATAAAAAACTTTTCTCGTTATATGTGCTGCTATCAATAAATATGAAAAAATGACGTTCTCTGCTATTCAGGGAATGTACCACCTGCAGATCCCTTCTGAGTCCATTTTTGTTTGATGTTCCTACTCTAAAGACCACCTGTAGCTTTGATTGCAAACAGTACATCATTTAACCATACAGTACAGTATTTTATCTGCCGCAAAAGCAGATTGGGGCACAAATGTTTTGGTGTGAATAACTTGTACCTGAATATTTTTTGTCATAAAATGCTTTGGAAGACCAAATATTCCATCCAGTAACCTTACCCCCAGACTTCAATACCTAAACCTCAACCACTAAAACTTACCCTAAACCTCAACTTTCAGCTCTGAACATCTACAACTAATCCTGTGCCTCAACCCCAAACATCTACAGCTAAACCTAATCCTATACCTCAACCCTAAACATTGACCTCTAAACCTAAACCCCAACTTTCAACCCTAAACATCTGCAGCTAACTCTATGTCTTAACCCCCAACCCTAAACATCTACACCTAACCCTATACCTCAACCCTAAACATCAACCACTAACCATATACTTGAACCCTAAACATCTACAGCTAACCCTAATCCTATACCTCAACCCTAAAGATCAACCTCTAAACCTAAACCCCAACTTTCAACCCTAAACATCTGCAGCTAAACCTAATCCTATACCTCAACCCTAAACATCAACCTCTAAACCTAAACCCCAACTTTCAACCCTAAACATCTGCAGCTAACCCTATGCCTTAACCCTCAACATCTAAAGCTAAACCTAACCCTCTACCTCAAATCTAAACATCGACCACTAACCATATACCTCAACCCTAAACATCTATAGCCAACCCTACACCTCAACCCCCAACCCTAAACATCTACAGCTAATCATATGCCTCAACTCCCAACGCTAAACATTTACAGCTAACCCTATACCTCAACTCCCTACCCTAAGCATCTACACCTAAACCTAACCCTATACCTCAACCCTAAACATCAACCACTAACCATATACTTGAACTCTAAACTTCTACAGCTAACCCTATAACTCAACTCCCAACCCTAAATATCTACAGCTAAACCTATGTCTCAACCCCCAACCCTAAACATCTACAGCTAAACTTATATCTCAACCCCCAACCCTAAACATCTACAGCTAAACCTGCTTTTATACCTCATCCCTAAACATAAAACACTAACCTAATATTTCAACCGCCAGCTCTAAACATCCACAGCTAAACCTAACCCTACATCTCAACCTTAAACATTGACCACTAACCCTAAACATCTGCAGCTAACCCTATGCCTCAACCCTAAAAATATACTGATAAAACCTAACCCTATACCTCAGCCCTAAACATTGACCACTAACCCTATACCTCAATCCTAAACATTTACTGCTAACCTGATACCTCAGCCCCGAAACCCTAAACATCTAAAGCTAAACCTATGTTTCAACCTCCAACCCTAAACATCTATAGTTAGCCCTATACCTCAACACTAAACATATTGCCCTATGTCTCATCCCCCAATCATAAACATCTACAGCTAACCCTATACCTCAACTCCCAACCCTAAACATCTACAGCTAATCCTAACCCTATACCACAACCCTAAACATTGATCACTAACCATATACCTCAACCCTAAACAACCCTAAATTTACAGCTAACCTTGTGCCTCAACCCTGAAACCCTAAACATCTACAGCTAACCCTACACCTCAACCCTAAACATCTGCAGCTAATCATATGCCTCAACCTCCAACCCTAAACATTTACAGCTAACCCTATACCTCAACCCCCAACCCTAAGCATCTACACCTAAACCTAACCCTGTACCTCAACCCTAAACATCAACCACTAACCATATACTTGAACCCTAAACATCTACAGCTAACCCTATACCTCAACCCCCAACCCTAAGCATCTACACCTAAACCTAACCCTATACCTCAACCCTAAACATCAACCATTAACCATATACTTGAACCCTAAACATCTACAGCTAACCCTATATCTCAACTCCCCAGCCTAATTATCTACAGCTAAACCTATGCCTCAACCCCCAACCCTAAACATCTACACCTAAACCTAACCCTATACCTCAACCCTAAGCATCAACCACTAACCATATACTTGAACCCTAAACATCTACAGTTAACCCTATACCTCAACTCCCAACCCTAAACATGTACAACTAAACCTAACCCTATACCTCAACCCTAAACATCGATCTCTAAACCTAAACCCCAACTTTCAACCCTAAACATCTGCAGCTAACCCTATGCCTTAACCCTCAACATTGAAAGCTAAACCTAACCCTATACCTCAAATCTAAACATCGACCACTAACCATATACCTCAACCCTAAACATCTATAGCCAACCCTACACCTCAACCCTAAACATCTATAGCCAACCCTACACCTCAACCCTAAACATCTGCAGCTAATCATATGCCTCAACCCCCAACCCTAAGCATTTACACCTAACCCTATACCTCAACCCCAAACATCAACCACTAACTATATACTTGAACCCTAAACATCTACAGCTAACCCTATATCTCAACTCCCCAGCCTAATTATCTACAGCTAAACCTGTATCTCAACCCCCAACCCTAAACATGTACAGCTAAACCTATGCCTCAACCCCCAACCCTAAACATCTACAGCTAAACCTAACCCTATACCTCAACCCTAAACATCAACCACTAACCATATACTTGAACCCTAAAAATCTACAGCTAACCCTATACCTCAACTCCCAACCCTAAACATGTACAACTAAACCTAACACTATACCTCAACCCCAAACATCGATCTCTAAACCTAAACCCCAACTTTCAACCCTAAACATCTGCAGCTAACCCTATGCCTTAACCCTCAACATTGAAAGCTAAACCTAACCCTATACCTCAAATCTAAACATCGACCACTAACCATATACCTCAACCCTAAACATCTATAGCCAACCCTACACCTCAACCCCCAACCCTAAACATCTACAGCTAATCATATGCCTCAACTCCCAACGCTAAACATTTACAGCTAACCCTATACCTCAACTCCCTACCCTAAGCATCTACACCTAAACCTAACCCTATACCTCAACCCTAAACATCAACCACTAACCATATACTTGAACCCTAAACTTCTATAGCTAACCCTATACCTCAACTCCCCAGACTAATTATCTACAGCTAACCCTATAACTCAACTCCCAACCCTAAATATCTACAGCTAAACCTATGTCTCAACCCCCAACCCTAAACATCTACAGCTAAACTTATATCTCAACCCCCAACCCTAAACATCTACAGCTAAACCTGCTTTTATACCTCATCCCTAAACATAAAACACTAACCTAATATTTCAACCGCCAGCTCTAAACATCCACAGCTAAACCTAACCCTACATCTCAACCTTAAACATTGACCACTAACCCTAAACATCTGCAGCTAACCCTATGCCTCAACCCTAAAAATATACTGATAAAACCTAACCCTATACCTCAGCCCTAAACATTGACCACTAACCCTATACCTCAATCCTAAACATTTACAGCTAACCTGATACCTCAGCCCCGAAACCCTAAACATCTAAAGCTAAACCTATGTTTCAACCTCCAACCCTAAACATCTATAGTTAGCCCTATACCTCAACACTAAACATATTGCCCTATGTCTCATCCCCCAATCATAAACATCTACAGCTAACCCTATACCTCAACTCCCAACCCTAAACATCTACAGCTAATCCTAACCCTATACCACAACCCTAAACATTGATCACTAACCATATACCTCAACCCTAAACAACCCTAAATTTACAGCTAACCTTGTGCCTCAACCCTGAAACCCTAAACATCTACAGCTAACCCTATACCTCAACTCCCAACCCTAAACATCTACAGCTAACCCTATACCTCAACTCCCAACCCTAAACATCTACAGCTAACCCTATACCTCAACTCCCAACCCTAAACATCTACAGCTAACCCTATACCTTGACTCCCAACCCTAAACATCTACAGCTAACCCTATACCTCGACTCCCAACCCTAAACATCTACAGCTAACCCTATACCTCGACTCCCAACCCTAAACATCTACAGCTAACCCTATACCACAACTCCCAACCCTAAACATCTACAGCTAACCCTATACCACGACTCCCAACCCTAAACATCTACAGCTAACCCTATACCTCGACTCCCAACCCTAAACATCTACAGCTAACCCTATACCACGACTCCCAACCCTAAACATCTACAGCTAACCCTATACCTCAACTCCCAACCCTAAACATCTACAGCTAAACCTGTCTTTATACCTCAACCCTTGACATAAACCACTAACCTAATACCTAAACCCCCAGGTCTAAACATCCACAGCTAAACCTAATCCTACACCTCGACCCTAAACCTCAACCACTAACCCTATACCTCAACCCCAAACCCTAAACATCTCCAGGTAACCCTATACCTCAACTCCCTGCCCTAAACATTTACAGCTAAACCTAATGCTATACCTCCTGCCTAAACCTCAATCCCTAACCCTAAAACCCCTAACTTACCCGAAGGTATAATATCAACCTTACATCTCAACCACTAACCTTATGCCCAACACAAAACTTCAATTTAATTAAATCATAACCCCAAAACTCAACCCTAATTTGTCATAATTCTAAATCTCCACCCTGAGCAGTTTATTGTTACCCTACACTCCTAAACATCTTCCCCAACCATACTCATAACTCTTATACTCTCTCTATAGACTGCAACCCTATCCTTAGCTTTCATCTCTATCCCTAACATCAAACCTCAACCTAATGCCTAACCTTAAACTCAACCATAAACCTCAATGCCTAATGCTCTCCCTAGTACTTAACCTTTAACCTAACCATAAACCTCAACCCCCCAACTGTAATCAGACCCTGAACCATAAACCTCAACTCTGAACTCTCAACCTAACCCCTAACTGTACACCTCATCTCCTAAACCTGCCCAACATCTCATCCTCCAATCCTAAACATGAATAATTAATCCTAACCCTAAACCCCAACTGCAAATCCTAAATCCCTAACTCTAGGAAATGCCTAAAACCCAACTAAACCCAATCTCAAACTTGAATTCCTAACCTCAATACTTGACTTAAATTTGTCATAACTCTAAACCTCAATCCTTACTTTTTATCATCTTACTGTACATCTCAACCCTAAGTATTTATCCTTACCTCAGTTCCTATATCTCACCGTAACCACTAACAATATGCACATCGCCTAAACTTCAAACCTCACTGATCACGTTAAACCTCAACCCATGATCCTCACCCTAATGGCTACCTCTACACCTAATTTGTTTTATAATCCTAAATCTCAACCCTAAGTATTTTAGCCGTACCCTTACCTCGGTTCCTAACCCTCACCCTAACCACTAACATTTACAGTACATAGCCCTCAACTCAACCTCACCCATAGCGCTAAACCCCAACCGCTGATCCTCACACTAATGGCTATCTCCACACCTAACTATAGACTTCAGCCTCGAGCTCAGGACTTTCCCAGAACCATAAGCCTCAACTCTTAACTTTCAAACAGACCCCTAACTCTAAACCTCAACCCCTAAACCTAACCCAACACTTCAACCTCCAACCCTAAACATAACCCCAAACCTCAACCCCAAATCCTAAACCCCTAACTCTGGAAAATGCCAAAAACCTCAACTACTAAAACCCAATCCTAAAATTGGAATCCTAACCTAAATACTTGATTTGAATTTGTCATATCTCTAGGCCTGAAATTTAATTTGTTTTATAATCCTAAAACTCAACCCAAATATTTTAGCCGTACCCTTACCTTGGTTTCAAACCCTCACCCTAACCACTAACATATACTTAACCCTTAACTCAACCTCACCCATAATGCTAAACCTCAACCCCTGATCCTCACACTAATGGCTATCTCCACACCTAACTATAGACTTCAGCCTCGAGCTCAGGACTTTCCCAGAACCATAAGCCTCAACTCTTAACTTTCAAACAGACCCCTAACTCTAAACCTCAACCCCTAAACCTAACCCAACACTTCAACCACCAACCCTAAACATAACCCCAAACCTCAACCCCAAATCCTAAACCCCTAACTCTGGAAAATGCCAAAAACCTCAACTACTAAAACCCAATCCTAAAATTGGAATCCTAACCTAAATACTTGATTTGAATTTGTCATATCTCTAGGCCTGAAATTTAATTTGTTTTATAATCCTAAAACTCAACCCAAATATTTTAGCCGTACCCTTACCTTGGTTTCAAACCCTCACCCTAACCACTAACATATACTTAACCCTTAACTCAACCTCACCCATAATGCTAAACCTCAACCCCTGATCCTCACCCTAATGGCTACCTCTACACCTAACTATAGACTTCAGCCTCGAACTCAGGACTTTCCCAGAACCATAAGCCTCAACTCTTAACTTTCAACCAGACCCCTAACTCTAAATCTCAACCCCTAAACCTAACCCAACACTTCAACCTCCAACCCTAAACATGAACTGTTATTCCTAGCCCCAAACCTCAGCCCCAAATCCTAAACCACTCTCTATGTAAAAAATGCCTAAAACTTTAAATGCTAAAACCCAATACTAAATTTGGAATCCTAACCTAAATACTTGCTTTGAATTTGTCATATCTCTAGGCCTCAACTTTAATTTGTTTTATAATCCTAAATCTCAACCCTAGGTATTTTAGCCGTACCCTTACCTTGGTTCCTAACCCTCACCCTAACCACTAACCATATACATAACCCTTAAACGCAATGCCTAGCTCTAAACCTCACCCATAACACTAAACCTCAGTCCTTAATGCTCACCCTAATGGCTAACTGTCCACCTAACCATAGACTTCGGCCCCAAACCCTAACTTGTTCCGGAACCGTAAGCCTCAACTCTTTGCTTTCACCCTGACCCCTAATTCGAAACCTCAACACCTAAACCTAACCCAACACTTCAACCTCCAACCCTAAACATCAACCGTTAAAACTGAACCCCAAATCCTAAACCCTTAACTCTATAAAATGCCTAACCAGAGCTCATCTTCCAATCCCAGTAGAGAGACTTGGATATATTCTGACAAGACTATCCTAAAATACCGCCGTCAGTCCCAATTATGTATCTTCTTGCATAAGTGGGACCAACAGCTCTGTTTTTGTGGAGATATGCCTTTGATCTTTTAACCAAGTGAGTGGCCAACTGTATTTTAATAAAGTGGGTGACTTTAATGCTACAAAAGTGTATACTCTCCAGCCAGGGGCGGACTGACAACTCATGGGCCCCCCGGGCAATAGGGGATCATGGGGCCCCTGTGTCCTTGCCCAAACTCAAAAAAGCTTATGAAAAAGGTATTAGGGGCATCTCATGGGGCCCCCTACTGACCCCGAGCCCTCGGGCAGTGCCCGAGTTTTCAAATGGTCAGTCCTCCCCTGTCTCCAGCGCTCCAGGAATCAATTGCCAAAGGAAGGCCAGGGGACCAAAGCTAGTGGTGTCCTATGGATAACATATCGGGGATGCAGCCCTCCTCAGATGGGGAAAATCAACAATTGGAAAAGAGCAAACAGGTGACGCAAACACCTAGTGCATTATCCATGATTTATTAAAAAATTTATAAAACACAAAAACATACTCACAAACGTAGCATGTATAAACACTTTGTATGACAATGGAGATGGCCACAACATGGGCAAGATGTCCAACTGTCAGTGCGGTCGGGTGCTGACGCGTTTCGGGGATGAGTCCCTTTCCTCAGAGCTTGTCAAGCGTTTATACATGCTACGTTTGTGAGTATGTTTTTGTGTTTTATACATTTTTGAATAAACCGTGGATCATGCGCTAGGTATTTGTGCCATCTGTTTGCTCTTTTCCAGACTTTAATGCTACACTAAGTGGGCGCCCCCATTCCTCCCTTTTTGTTCTACTCCAGGCAGGGGCGGACTGACAACTCATGGGGCCCCCGGGTAATAGGGGATCATGGGGCCCCTGTGTCCTTGCCCACACTCAAAGCACACCCAAAAAAGCCTATAAAAGGTACCGGAGGCATTTCATGGGGCCCCCTACTGACCCTGGGCCCTCGAATGGTCAGTCCGCCCCTGGGGGGTGGTACTTTCGTGAGCTTAAAGCTCAAAGTGGCCCAGAAGCCCATAAAGCAGGCAGGGGGGGGTGGGGCAGTGACTCCGAACAGCAGTGCCCGAGTGCTGAAATGGTCAGTCCGCCCCTGACTCCAGGGTGACTGCCCTAAGTGAGCCCGTTGATAGCATTACAGGACTATTGGACTCTTATGGACTTTATGAACTTGTGCTGCTTGCCCTATTATCACCATTTAATCTCTTATTAAGTACCCTGAGGTGCCTGTATGCAACTGTCAGTATTTTTAAAGTGCTCCAGAACCCTCAAACCTGATATGCAAATTCTGACTTTGCATTCTAAAGTCAAGGGTTAGACCAGGAGCGGACTGACCATTTGGAAACTCGGGCACTGCCCGAGGGCCGGGGGTCAGTAGGGGGCCCCATGAGATGCCCCTGCTACCTTTTTTTTAGGCTTTTTTAAGTTTGTGCAAGGACACAGGGACCCCATGATCCCCTATTGCCTGGGGGCCCCATGAGTTGTCAGTCTGCACCTGGGTTAGACTGCTCCCTTCTACCTTCCACGTCTAGCTAACAGTCCTTACTGAAGATGGACAGGATCACTAACCAATTGCTTGGCATTCACGAAAGTAGGCAGCAGGCCACAACATGACTTTTGGAGGCAAATCAGTTGCATATCAAACCCCTCTGGAAACCCGGGGCACTTGAAAAGACTACGGGGCATGTTTGCAGGTGCACTCTAAGCTAGCGACTCCATTGGGGTTGTATTATGTAGAATAAAGGATTAATATTGGAGCCATGTATAAAAAAAAAAAAAAAGCTGACGGAGTTCTTTTTGTCTGGTCTGTCAGAGGAATTCTCTATCAGGGGATGAACGTAGATTAAACCGGGATTCACAGCAGATCCCCCATACAATGGAGACTGAGCTGGAGGACAGAGCATGCCGGCCGGGCAAACACAACCACGGGCAATGCTAATGTCAGGTTTAAGTGGCCACTCCACCCAAAATTGATGGTTTAGTGGGTCCTCGACTGTTAAACCCCCTTTCGGTTTCGCAAGTGTCTGGGAGATAAAGATGAAAAAATGATTCAAAATTACCAGAAAAGCTTTTAAGATTGGATAGTAAAGATAGAATCTTTAGGCGCCAAATCAAAAAATAAAAGATACATTTGGAAATGAAGATTCGATTGATTTTATGGACTCAATCACAGTTTGCATTATGCTGCACCAAGGAGTGTTGCTCACATGTATGTTGTGCACGTGTCGTGGGAGTGTCCATTTATGTATAATGGTCCCTCAATGAGTGACCATTTTTTTTTTATAGGTCCCTCAATGAGTGTCCATTTATTTATAATGGTCCCTCGATGAACGTCCATTTATTTATAATGGTCCCTCGATGAACGTCCATTTATTTGTAAAAGTCCCTCGATGAGCGTCCATTTATTTATAAAAGTCCCTCGATAAACGTCCATTTATTTATAATGGTCCCTCGATGAGCGTCCATTTATTATTAAAGGTCCTTCTATGAGCGTCTATTTATCAAGGTCACTCAATGAGCATCCATTTACTTATAATGGTCCCTCAACGAGCATGCATTTATTTATCATGGTCCCTTAATGAGCGTCCATTTATTTATAATGGTCTCTTGCTGAGCATTAATTTATTTATAATGGTCCCTCAGTGGGCGTCTATTTATTGATAATGGTCCCTTGATGAGCATTATTTTATTTATAATGGTCCCTCCATGAGCATCCATTTATTTATAATGGTCCATCGGTGAGTGTCCATTTATTTATAAAGGTCTCTTGATGAACGTCCTTTTATTTATGATGGTCCCTCAATAAGTGTCTATTTATTTATAATGGTCCCTTGATGAGCGTCCATTTATTTATAATAGTCCCTTGATGAGCGTCCATTTATTTATAATAGTCCCTCAATGAGCATCCATTTATTGATAATGGTCCCTTGATGAACATCCATTTATTTATAGTGGTCCCTCGGTGAGTGTCCATTTATTTATGATGGTCCCTCAATAAGCGTCTATTTATTTATAATGATCCCTTGATGAGCATCCATTTATTTATAATGATCCCTCAATGAGCGTCCATTTATTTATAATGGTCCCTCAATGAGCGTCCATTTTTTTATAATGGTCCCCTGACGAGTGTCCATTTATTTATAATGGTCCCTCAATGAGCGTCCATTTATTTATAATGATCCTTCAATGAGCGTCCATTTATTTATAATGGTCCCCTGACGAGTGCCCATTTTTTTATAATGGTCCCTCAGTTAGCATCCATTTATTTATAATGGTTCCTCAAAAAGTGTCCATTTATTGACAACGGTCTCTTGATGAACATTCCTTTATTAATAATGGTCCCTCAGTGGGTGTCCATTTATTTATAATGGTCCTTCAAAGTCTATTATCTGAATCTATCTTGCCACGAGCTTCAATAATTCCCCTGTGCTGACAAGGAGGAGGAAAGAGCAGAAAGATGACCCACCAGTATTCAGTCCCTCCTCCATGGTCCAATCACAGAGGGAGGGGAGGTGACCGGGCTTTCTTGCATTGTTGGAACAGGAGAAAAGTCAGGTCACCAGGCTGTCTGTACTGTCTGGCAGGGGGGTGTAACTCTCAGGATTGGCTGGACAAAATTACAAAGCCTTTAAATGAATATTCCTGGAGGTAACTGGCACACAGGGGCGGACTGACGACTCATGGGGCCCCCGGGCAATAGGGGATCATGGGGCCCCTGTGTCCTTGCCCAAACTCAAAAAAGCCTATGAAAAAGGTACCAGGGGCATCTCATGGGGCTCCCTACTGACCCCGGGCCCTCGGGCAGTCCCCAAATGGTCAGTCCGCCCCTGCTGGCACAACAGCGTTTTCATGGTGGTGGATCCCCTCTATGAGCCCAGGGCACACCTATAGCCATCATAGACCCCGGGGCTGGGACAAGGGAGGGGCAGGAGGGGCAGCTGCCCTGGGCCCAGTGCTTTCAGATGGAAGACTCCGGCGCACTTTGGGGTGGGACAATTGGGCGCACATATCACAGAGGAGAGAGGTACAATTTGGTGTCTTGGCCCTGGGTGCTGGATGACCTTCTCCCGGCGCTGGTAGACCTTATGCAACTGCTATGGGGCCCTGAAGCAAAAGGGGGCCCGGCGCTGTCCTAGCTAAAATGACCAGAAGCCTACACACTCTGAGATTCGGATCTGTATCGTCGGGCTCCCGTAAGGGTTAATGACATATCTGTGAAGCCCGTGATAAAGGGGGTATTAAGGGATTTATGGAGTCAGCAAATACCCCCCTCCCCCATCCATTCTTTTCAGATGGCACACAAAGCATGCTTCCGCAGCACGAGCCGCCGGCCGTCGCCGCTCCCCCCCCCCCTCCCCGCTGAAGCCCTTTGTTTACCTCTGCCTGTTAATAAAGATGGTCTCTTGGCTGTGCCGGGAATCGATCTCGCTAAAGAGCGGCTCCTTCCGAACGGATACACAGCCAAGCCGCAGAAACAAGAGAAGGTGTATTACCTGCCAACACAACGCGAGCGCGCGCTTGTGTCCCCTCCCCCCCATCTATGTCCCCGCTGTCCTCTGTCCCCTGGGCTTGGAATGGGGGGAAAAAAGGAGAATTAAAAAAAAAAACGATCTTGGTCAACAAATGTAACATTGGCCTTATTAGAAACACGACGAATGTTACAAAGATACGATTTCTTTTTACTGTAAAGAGTTACATTTTATTTTAGATATATGTTTGCGAATGCGAATCAGTCGAATGAAGGCGGAAGTAATGGCGGCCTGACAATGTGCTTTATAGTCCATTTTAGTTTTGGGTGGAGAAGGAAAGGGTTAGAACCTCTCTCAGGATTTTATTGCTGTCTGTGTTCTAACATTTCTAAATCCTCCCTCCGGCCTCAGTCTTGCACAGGTGCATCGGCTCCTCCCCTTCAGTCTCACACAGGTGTACCGGCTCCTCCCCTCCAGTCTTACACAGGTGTACTGGCTCCTCCCCTCCAGTCTTACACAGGTGTACCGGCTCCTCCCCTTCAGTCTCACACAGGTGTACCGGCTCCTCCCCTCCAGTCTTACACAGGTGTACTGGCTCCTCCCCTTCAGTCTTGTACAGGTGTACCAGCTCCTCCCCTGCGGTCTTGCACAGGTGCACCAGCTCCTCCCCTCCAGTCTTACACAGGTGTACTGGCTCCTCCCCTTCAGTCTTGCACAGGTGCACCAGCTCCTCCCCTTCAGTCTCGCACAGGTGTACCGGCTCCTTCCCTCCAGTCTTACACAGGTGTACTGGCTCCTCTCCTTCAGTCTTGCACAGGTGTACTGGCTCCTCCCCTTCAGTCTCGCACAGGTGTACCGGCTCCTCCCCTTCAGTCTTGCACAGATGTACTGGCTTCTCCCCTTCAGTCTTGCACAGGTGTACCGGCTCCTCCCCGACAGTCTTGCACAGGTGTACCGGCTCCTCCCCAAAAGTCTTGCACAGGTGTAACGGCTCCTCCCCTTCAGTCTTGCACAGGTGTAACGGCTCCTCCCCTTCAGTCTTGCACAGGTGTACCGGCTCCTCCCCTTCAGTCTTGCACAGGTGTACCATCTCCTCCCCTCTAGTCTTGGACAGGTGTACCGGCTCCTCCCCTTTAGTCTTGCACAGGTGTACCAGCTCCTCCCCAAAAGTCTTGCACAGGTGTAACGGCTCCTCCCCTTCAGTCTTGCACAGGTGTACCGGCTCCTCCCCTTCAGTCTCGCACAGGTGTACCGGCTCCTTCCCTCCAGTCTTACACAGGTGTACTGGCTCCTCCCCTTCAGTCTCGCACAGGTGTACCGGCTTCTCCCCTTCAGTCTTGCACAGGTGTACCAGCTCCTCCCCAAAAGTCTTGCACAGGTGTACCAGCTCCTCCCCTTCAGTCTTGCACAGGTGTAGCGGCTCCTCCCCTTCAGTCTTGCACAGGTGTACCGGCTCCTCCCCTTCAGTCTTGCACAGGTGTACCATCTCCTCCCCTCTAGTCTTGGACAGGTGTACAGGCTCCTCCCCTTTAGTCTTGCACAGTTGCTCCTCTTCTTCAGTCTTGGACAGGTAAAGCGGCTCCTCCCCTTCAGTCTTGCACAGTTATACCGGCTCCTCCCCTTCAGTCGCACAGTTATATTGGCTCCTCCCCTTCAGTCTTGCACAGTTATGCCGGCTCCTCCCTTTCAGTTTTGCACAGGTGTACCGGCTCCTCTCCTTCAGTCTTGTACAGGTGTACCGGCTCCTCCCCTTCAGTCTTGCACAGGTGTACCGGCTCCTCCCCTTCAGTCTTATACAGGTGTATCGGCTCCTCCCCATCAGTTTTGCACAGGTGTACCGGCTCCTCCCCTTCAGTCTTGCACAGGTGTACCGGCTCCTCCCCTTCAGTCTTATACAGGTGTATCGGCTCCTCCCCTTCAGTCTTGCACAGGTGTAGCGGCTCCTCCCCTTCAGTCTTGCACAGGTGTACCGGCTCCTCCGCTTCAGTCTTGCACAGTTGTACCTGCTCCTCCCCTTCAGTTTTGCACAGGTGTACTGGCTCCTCCCCTTCAGTCTTGTACAGGTGTACCGAGTCCTCCCCTTCAGTCTTGCACAGTTGTACCGGCTCCTCCCCTTCAGTCTTGTACAGGTGTACTGGCTCCTCCCCTTTTGTGCCACCATTGAATTTGAAGGATCGAGCGTGTTGGAAATTTTTAGAAAAACTAATGAATTTCTAATCAATGATGGGAGAATCATGCGAGAAATATAATTGAAAAAGAAACGAGTGTGAGCCGTGACCTGGAAAGAAAAGAAAATTCTTGGCCACGAAAATTCTTTTCTGTAGCAACATGAGGTGAAACTGAAGGCTTGGTTGGTCAAATTTCGAAGTCAATGGTGGCACCATCGGGTTACAAATGCATGAAATTTCCTATTTTCTAAAGAAAATTTATTCAGAATTCGACCCTGCTTAATTCAAGCCATACACGGGTCGAATTCCGAACTAATTTTTAAGAAATTCTGAAATTTTATGCATTTTGTAACCCGATGGTGCCACCATTGATTTCAAAATTCGACCAACCGAGCCGTCAGTTTCACACGTTGATACAAAAAATAATTTTTTTCGTGGCCAAGAATTTTCATCCTTTCCAGGTCACAGCTCACGCCCGTTTCTTTTGTGATTACATTTCTCCCGCCATTGATTAGAAATTTGTTCCTTTTTTCAAAAAATTTCCAACATGCCCGATCCTTCAAATTCGATGGTCGTTTCAAAATCGGCCGTTGCTGCGGCCCCAATAATGGTGCGAAATTCGAACGAAAATACTTAGAAAAGATTTTCGAAAGAAATTTCTTTCGGAATTTGACCCGTGTATGGCCAGCTTTAGTGGGGGGACACAGTGGGAATAGAGGGGAAAACAATTTATGGGGGCACCCTTATGCAGGCCATAGACTGGTCAAAAACTGGCCTTTTTTAAAAAAAAAAAAAAAAAGGAAATCGGCCGTTCAATCGGCCGATGTCACCACCAATGGTAAAAAATCGGCCAATTTTCGTACCGTCTACGGCCGGCATTTTTACTTCTGTCCCTGCAGAGAGCTCCGCTATTATATTTGACATGAAAAAGTCTTGCAGTTGCAACAATGTATCCATTTGTATCCATTTCGGATACAGATGTTTTTGTTCGGATACAAATGGATACATTGTTGCAACCGCAAGACTTTTCATATAAAATATAATAGCGGACTGGAATACTTCTTTTTTTTCTTCTTCTTTCTTTTTCTTCTTCTTTTTCTTCTTTTTTTCTTTTCTTCTTCTTATTCTCCTTCCTCTTTTTCTTCTACTTCTTTGTCTTCTTTTTCTTTTTCTTCTTCTACTTATTCTTCTTCCTCTTCATCTTCTTCTTCTTTTTCTTCTACTTCTTTTCTTCTGCTTCTTTTTCTTCTACTTCTTCTTTTACTTCTTCTTCTTTTACTTCTTCTGCTTCTTCTTCTTCGTTTTTCTTCTTTTTTTTCTACATCTTTTTCTTCTCCTTTTTTTCTTCTTCTTTTGCTTCTTTTTTTTCTTCTTTTACTTCTTCTTTTTCTTCTCCTTCTTCTTTTTCTTCTTTTTTTTCTTCTTCTTTTTCTTCTCCTTCTTTCTTCTTTTTCTTTTTCTCCTTCTTCTCCTTCTTCTTCGTTTTTCTTCTTTTTCTTCTTCTTCTCCCTCTTCTTTTTTACTTCTTTTTCTTCTCCTTCTCCTTCTTCTTCGTTTTTCTTCTTTTTCTTCTTCTCCTTCTTCTTTTTTACTTCTTTTTCTTCTTCTTCTCCTTCTTCTTCGTTTTTCTTCTTTATCTTCTTCTTCTTTTTCTTCTTCTTCCTATTTTTCTTCGACTTCTTTTTCTTCTTCTTGCAGGTCACGGCTCACGCGCAGATTTTGTATCGGTAAAACGATCGGCCGATTTCCCCATCGTTGCCGGGAAAATCGGCCGATCGTCAAAATCGGCCGCGAATTTTCCAACTTGACTGATAAAAAAAAATGTGCCGAAACCCTGAAAAACGGCCGACCACTGAACCCACTAACGGTGCGAAAATCGGCCGATTTTTGACCCGTCTATGGCCTGCATTACTTCAAAGAGACTTCCTCTTATTTCTGGGGCCCAGGAAGGGAAACAAGATCGCAGACAGCAAAAAAAAAAAGGGGGGGGGGGGTTTAACCCTTTCATGGCCTTTCCAAAACTCAATTGAAATCGTTTGAAGCTTCTATATCGATCCCGTGTACGATTTCTGTTTGCTGGCCCTTTAAGCCCGAGCTCTGTATCTCGGTTGCATGCAGCCCACCCACTGGAAATATCAGCTTTCTTCCTGCATACATCAAGCCGTGGCGTTCGCTGCGCGCTAGATTAATCCTCGCATATTTGCATATGTTTACCGCTCCCTCGAACCACACATTTATGACGAAGCGCAGGGTCTAAGCTAACTAATGGGTAAGCTGCAGCGTGACTGGTACCCGCTCCAGCAACAAGACGGGGCGAGCGATGCAACGTATCACACGGCGCTGATTTACTGGATGTGGCCCCTCTGCTGGGATGAAGGACTGAGGGCCCATGAAATAGGAGATGGGAGTACAGGGACCGCTGTGCCAAGATTTTTTAAAACCTTTTAAATGCAAAACGTTCGGTTCACCCAGAATGTATATCCGAGAGTTGGTCCAGTCGGATGGACTGAGATAAGGTGAAGGCTCCTAAAGTGACCAGAGACATGAGAAGGGGCCCTAACAGCCGATGGAGGATCGGCTCCTAAATTAAATCTAAGATAAAAATGAATAGCCCATTACAAGGTAAAGAGAGATCTTCTGCTTCAGTCCAGAGATGTACCCTGCAGTACTTTTATTCTGCCAATAGATGTCCTCAGTCTGATGGCCAGCAATACCCCCCTTCAATCCAGAGATGTACCCTGCAGTACTTTTATTCTGCCAATAGATGTCCTCAGTCTGATGGCCAGCAATACCCCCCTTCAATCCAGAGATGTACCCTGCAGTACTTTTATTCTGCCAATAGATGTCCTCAGTCTGATGGCCAGCAATACCCCCCTGCAATCTAGAGATGTCCCTGCAGTACTTTTATTCTGCCAATGGATGTCCTCAGTCTGATGGCCAGCAATACCCCCCTGCAATCTAGAGATGTCCCTGCAGTACTTTTATTCTGCCAATGGATGTCCTCAGTCTGATGGCCAGCAATACCCCCCTTCAATCCAGAGATGTCCCTGCAGTACTTTTATTCTGCCAATAGATGTCCTCAGTCTGATGGCCAGCAATACCCCCCTGCAATCTAGAGATGTCCCTGCAGTACTTTTATTCTGCCAATAGATGTCCTCAGTCTGATGGCCAGCAATACCCCCCTTCAATCCAGAGATGTCCCTGCAGTACTTTTATTCTGCAAATTGATGTCCTCATTCTGATGGCCAGCCATATCCCCCTTCAATCCAGAGATGTCCCTGCAGTACTCTCAATCTGACACTACATGTCCTCAGTCTGATGGCCAGCAATACCCCCCTGCAATCCAGAGATGTCCCTGCAGTACTCTCAATCTGACACTACATGTCCTCAGTCTGATGGCCAGCAATACCCCCCTTCAATCCAGAGATGTCCCCTGCAGTACTGTTATTCTGCCAATAGATGTCCTCAGTTTGATGGCCAGCAGTATCCCCGTTCAATCCAGAGATGTCCCTGCAGTACTGTTATTCTGCCAATAGATGTCCTCAGTCTGATGGTCAGCAATACCCCCCTTGAATCCAAAGATGTCCCTACAGTAATCTCTATCTGACACTACATGTCCTCATTCTGATGGCCAGCAATACCCCCCTTCAATCCAGAGATGTCCCCTGCAGTACTGTTATTCTGCCAATAGATGTCCTCAGTTTGATGGCCAGCAGTATCCCCGTTCAATCCAGAGATGTCCCTGCTGTACTGTTATTCTGCCAATAGATGTCCTCAGTCTGATGGTCAGCAATACCCCCCTTCAATCCAAAAATGTCCCTGCAGTAATCACAATCTGACACTAGATGTCCTCATTCTGATGGCCAGCAATATCCCCCTTCAATCCAGAGATGTCCCATGTAGTACTGTTATTCTGCCAATAGATGTCCTCAGTCTGATGGCCAGCCATATCCCCCTTCGATCCAGAGATGTCCCCTGCAGTACCTTTTTCTGCCCTCAGATGTCCTCATTCTGATGGTCAGCAATACCCCCCTGCAATCCAGAGATGTCCCTGCAGTAATCTCAATCTGACACTAGATGTCCTCATTCTGATGGCCAGCAATACCCCCCTTCAATCCAGAGATGTCCCCTGCACTACTGTTATTCTGCCAATAGATGTCCTCAGTCTGATGGCCAGCAATACCCCCCTGCAATCCAGAGATTTCCCTGCAGTACTCTCAATCTGACACTAGATGTCCTCAGTCTGGCCAGCAATATCCCCCTTCAATCCAGAGATGTCCCCTGCAGTACTTTTATTCTGCCAATAGATGTGTTTTTGTGCGTTGTCATGCCACACGCATTTATTTCAATGGTCTGCTCTACCTGCGACAAATGCGAGTTTTTCGATCTTGGATTTTTGTGAGGTTTTCAGCTGCGATTTTTGTGGTGTGTTTTGGGCGGTAACTATGACATTGACCACCATATCACCTACTTTCTGTGCGTTTTGGATGTAGAAAAAAGCAACAGAAACGCATGTCGTGTGAACTGGCCCTGAGCCGTTTCTTCATTGCGTTGCGTTTTGCACCTTTGCTGCGTTAGTTATGCGTTTTGTGTTTCTTTTTTAAATTTTTTTTCAAATGTCTCTTGTTGCTAGGCAGATTTAAAATGCAAAACGCGATTTGTATGCAGAAAAAAAGCAACTGAAATGCATGTCGTGTAAACTGGCCCTGAGTCGTTTCTTCATTGCGTTGTGTTTTGCATTTTTGCTGCATTTTTTATGCGTTTTGCATCTCTTTTTTCATTATTTTTTCCTGTTGCTAGGCAGATTTAGAAAGCAAAATGCGTTTTGTATGCAGAAAAAAAGCAACTGAAATGCATGTCGTGTGAACTGGCACAGAGCCGTTTCTTCATTGCGTTGCGTTTTGCATTTTTGCTGCGTTTTATTATGCATTTTGCGTTTCTTTTTTCATTTTTTTTTCTTGTTGCTAGGCAGATTTAAAACGCAAAACGCGTTTTGGATGCAGAAAAAAAGCAACTGAAACGCATGTCGTGTGAACTGGCCCTGAGCCGTTTCTTCATTGCGTTGCGTTTTTTTTTTCTTGTTGCTAGGCAGATTTAAAAAGCAAAATGCAGCAAAAGCGCACTACATGCTTTTTTGCAGCGTTTCCATTGAAGCCTATAGAACCAAAACCGCAACTTTTTGAGTTCAAAAAAGTCCCCGATTCATTCCAAAAAAAACGCAGCGGGTGAAAACGCGGAGATGTGAACCTGTCCCATAGGAAAACATGTTCAACGGACTGTAGTGCGTTTTTGCGAAAACGCATCAAAAAACTCATAGTTGTGAACCCGGGGTTACAGTGGAATTCAAAGCTTCAGGTATATAGTTTGCACCGGCCAAGCTGGCCGACGTGACTTTCTTAAAGTGACACGACGCCTCAAATTCTACTTTAGCGCGTCTAGAGTCGATTTTTTTTTTTTTGAAAGTCGTCCTGTCCTCGGCCTGAATTCTGCTTGTAGATGCGACCGCACACAGGTTCAAATCTGGGAGTCACAGAAAACCGGGATCAGCGGCGGCTTTCCCGTTCCTTTTCTCTCTTTTTTTTTAAATTCCTCGCCGGCGCTGGACGCGGGGAGGTCGCTGCAGCCCCCGCCAGTCGCTTGTGAGTCACTCGGACCTTTCACATGAGCTACAAACGCATCAATAATTTGTTTTAATGCTGCGACATGTGTAACGCTGCGATAAGGCGGCGAAGTGCTGACGCGCGACTCCTCCCCCCCCCCGCGCCCCCCCCTACTTAATAATTCAGGAGCCTCATAGAGATGCTACTAAATTTCTAACTGGATGAGCGATCTCAGCCTGGATCAGGGGTGGACTGACAACTCATGGGGTCCCCGGGCAATAGGGGATCATGGGGCCCCTGTGTCCTTGCCCACACTCAAAAAAGCCTATACAAAAGTTACCAGGGGCATTTCATGGGGCCCCCTACTGACCCCGGGCCCTCGGGCAGTGCCCGAGTGCTCGAATAGTCAGTCCGCCCCTGGCCTGGACTCTGTTGGATGGGGTGATGACGGCGGGTTTAGACACCGCAATCAGCACAGGAGCTGTCCTAGTCATCGGCTAGAATGTCTGACTCACGGCTTAAAGGGAAACCCCACCCAGAAGGATCAATGGGGCAGAGAGGTGCCCCTGCAGGGCCATAAGGAGGCTGCTCGGTGTCACTGCCCCGCCCCCCCTGCCTGCTTTATGGGCTTCTGGGCCACTCTGAGCTTTAAGCTCACGAAAGTACCACCCCCCCAGGGGCGTACTGACCATTCGAGGGCCCAGGGTCAGTAGGGGGCCCCATGAAATGCCCCTGGTACCTTTTATAGGCTTTTTTGGGTGTGCTTAAAGTGTGGGCAAGGATGCAGGGGCCCCATAATCCCCTATTTCCCGGGGGGCCCCATGAGTTGTCAGTCCACCCCTGCACCCCTTCCCTCTCTCCCCTCCTTTCAGCCCACCAGTTTAAAGAGCAGGAACTCCTATCGCAAGCCGCATTTCAGCTTTCAGCTGTGGGGGACATTGATTAAACCGGCCTGCCTCCCCCAGAGCCTGAAACATGAGACGCTCACAGTACAGAGTATAGAGACGTCCCGGGGCCCCGGGTTCCGGGCTTTTGTACAGAATCCACAGGTCTGCTTTATGTAACATACGGGGAAAAAAAGATACAGATTGCGATGGCCGGAGGAATGTGACGTACAGCACAATGTTCAGAGGGCAGGGGTCCAGATATTGTGATAATGCGGTATGCTGTACAGTACATAGAACAGCCCAAAGTAGAGAAGTCCAGGGATGTCATATACATCACAGCATACTGACTGTGAAGAGCAGAGTATGTAATGTACGGCACAGCATACAGGGTGAAGTGACCTCAAGTATGTGACATGTAGCACAATGTGCAGAGCGCAGAGGTCCAGATATTGTGATAATGCAGTATCCTGCACAGTACATAGAGGTCAGTAATGTGTAATGTACAGCCCAAAGTAGAGAAGTCCAGGGATGTAATATATAGCACAGTATACTGACTGCAATGACCAGAGTATGTAATGTACGGCACAGCACACATGGTGAAGCGAACTGAAGTATGTGACATATAGCACAATGTGCAGAGGTCCAGATTTTCTGCAGCATACTGACTAGAATGTCCAGAGTATGTTATGTACAACACAGCATACAGGGTGAAGCGAACTGATGAATGTGACATATAGCACAATGTGTAGCGGTCCAGATATTGTGATAATGCGGTATGCTGTACAGTACATAGAACAGCCCAAAGTAGAGAAGTCTAGGGATTTAATATACATCACAGCATACTGACTGCTATGACCAGAGTATTTCATGTACAACACAGTATACAGGGTGAAGCTAACTGAAGTATGTGGCATATAGCACAATGTGCAGAGGTCCAGATATTGTGATAATGCGGTATGCTGTACAGTACATAAAACAGCCCAAAGTAGAGAAGTCCAGGGATGTAATATACATCACAGTATACTGACTGCAATGACCAGAGTATGTCATGTATGGCACAGCATACAGGGTGCAGTGACCTGAAGTATGTGACATGTAGCACAATGTGCAGAGCGCAGAGGTCCAGATATTGTGATAATGCAGTATGCTGGAAAGTACATAAAACAGCCCAAAGTAGAGAAATCCAAGGATGTAATATATATCACAGTATACTGACTGCAATGACCAGAGTATGTCATGTACGGCACATTGTGCCAGAGCAAGGTGTTAAAGATTTCTGTATCTGTTTTTTTTGCAGATTACAAGGCCTATGAAGATGCTGCGGAGGAGTTCCACCCATACATCCCATTCTTCGCCACATTTGATGCAAAGGTAAGAAAGATCTACAATATCAGTTTACAACATAGCATTTTGACTGTAAAAAAGTCTAGAGAATGTGACGTGCAACACAGCATACGCTGTGCAGCATTTTGGGGTATGTAAAGTATGACAACAGTCTACAGACTGCAGTCATCCCAACTAGGTAGCATACAGCACAGTATACAGAATGCATCTGTCCAGATTATGTAACATGAAGCAAAATGTACAGAGCACAATGGTCCGCTGTATATAATGTGCAAAAATGGCATACAATGTGCTCAGTGTGCAATGTGTGATGTAGTCACATACAGCACAGCATAGAGAGTGCAGCAGTCCAGAGTATGTAACATAGAGCACAGCGTACAGGGTGCAGCAGTCCATACTATGTAACATAGAGCACAGTGTACAGGGTGCAGCAGTCCATAGTATGTAACATAGAGCACAGCGTACAGGGTGCAGCAGTCCAGAGTATGTAACATAGAGCACAGCGTACAGGGTGCAGCAGTCCATACTATGTAACATAGAGCACAGTGTACAGGGTGCAGCAGTCCAGAGTATGTAACACACATCACAGCATACAGAGTGCAGAAGATCAGAGTATGTACCATGCAGAATAGCTTATAGAGAGCAGTAGTCTAGTGAATGTAACATACAGCATGACATACAGGGTGTAGCAGTCCAGAGTATGTAACATACAGCACAGCATACAGAGCAAGGTGGTCCAGAGTATGTAACACACATTACAGCATATAGAGTGCTGCAGTGCAGAGTATGCACCAT
Organism: Staurois parvus; assembly: GCF_062004578.1. Classification (NCBI taxonomy): domain Eukaryota; kingdom Metazoa; phylum Chordata; class Amphibia; order Anura; family Ranidae; genus Staurois; species Staurois parvus. The sequence goes on along the minus strand of NW_028319901.1, from coordinate 112,088 downwards.
GCAGCATAGCATATAGAGTGCAGTAGTCCAGTGTATGTAACATACAGCAAGGCATACAGGGTGCAGCAGTTTAAAGTATGTAACATACAGAGCAGCAAACAGAGTGAAGCAGTCAACAGTATGTAATAGAAAGCACAGCATACAGAGTGCAGTAGTTTAGAGTATGTAACATACAGCATGGCACACAGAGTGCAGTAGTAGAGTGTATGTGACATACAGAATGGCAGGCAGGGTGGTGCAGCAGTTCAAAGTTTGTAACATACTGAGAAGTATACAGAGTGAAGCGGTCCAGAGTATGTAACACACAGCACAACATATAGAGCGCAGCAGTCCAGAGTATGTAACACACAGCACAGCATACAGAGTGCAGCACTTCAGAATATGTAGCATACAGCACAGCATACAGAATGCAACACTTCAGAATATGTAGCATACAGCACTGCATACTGAGTGCAGTAGTCCAGTGTATGTAACATACAGCACGGCATACAGAGTGCAGTAATCCAGTGTATGTAACATACAGCACAGCATACAGAGTGCAGCAGTTCAGAGTATGTAATACACAGCACAGCATATAGAGTGCTGCAGTTCAAAGTATGTAATACACAGCACAGCATACAGAGTGCAGCAGTCCAGAGTATGTACCATGTAGCATAGCATACAGAATGCAGAAGTCCAGTGTATGTACCATACAGCACAGCACCCAGAGTGTAGGCGTCCAGCATCTGTAACATACAGCACAGCACTCAGAGTACAGCGGTCAGGAATATAAGGGGGTCTATAAGCCAAGGGGCGTGGCCTCACAGATCCTCCTTTGCCCACAGCACTCCGAAAGAGTTAAATGAGTAGCAGAGCAGCCCAGCGACGTGACGCACGCTGCCGCAAAAAAGGCAAAACAATAAAACCGATGGTCCGCCTTCATGAGTTACACCTAATATCGCCTTCACCAGAGCAATAAACAGATTTAATTGCTCCGACGCATCCAAATTGATTTCCGCCGTCGTGGGTGTTTTAGAGAGAGGAGCCGTTGATATTGAAGGAGACGCGACTTATACACTCGTAGTAACAGGACCGTGCGTCCTAACTGTTAACCCTTTGTCTAGCTCAGTCTGAGATGTTCACCAAAAAACAATGTGATTTGGATGTGCCAGCGAATTTTATTTTGGCACAGACGTGTTTGTAAAACGACTCCAGCCTTCATTTTATTGAGAATGGAACCTCAAGGGCAGGGCTAAGGCAAAGGTGGGCGGAGCTGAGGATTCAAGCGAACCTCCCCTGAGAAACCCTTAGGTGGAATCTCACTTCTTTACACCTTCTTTGTCTATTTTTTTTGCTGTCAGGTTGCCAAGAAGTTGACCTTGAAGATGAATGAGATTGACTACTACGAGCCCTTCCATGATGAGCCCCTCACTATCCCCAACAAGCCCAACAGCGAAAAGGAGATCGTGGACTTCCTGCACCTGCACAAGAGGTCAGTAGACGTTCCCGATCCCACCGACACCGGTGTCAGGGTGGCAAGATGTCCCCTCTATAATTCCTGACTCTGTTACTGTCCACATTATAGTTGTGGTCACTCCTACTCAACTTTGAGGATTCAAGACCCTACACTTGATGGTGGGAACCCCTCATAATGGGCACAGCGGGTGTACAGACCCAGACACTCAGCACAGGGATGGTGGGAACCCCTCACAATGGGCACAGTAGGTGTACAGACCCGGGAACTCAGCACAGGGATGATGAGAACCCCTCACAATGGGCACAGCGGGCGTACAGACCCAGACACTCAGCACAGGGATGGTGGGAACCCCTCACAATGGGCACAGTAGGTGTACAGACCCGGGAACTCAGCACAGAGATGGTGGAAACCCCTCATAATGGGCACAGCGGGTGTACAGACCCGGGAACTAAGCACAGGGATGGTGGAAACCCCTCACAATGGGCACAGCAGGTGTACAGACCTGGGAACTCAGGACAGAGATGATGCAGGGCCGGATTGACAACTCATGGGGCCCCCAGGCAATAGGGGATCATGGGGCCCCTGTGTCCTTCCCCACACTCAAACAACACCCAAAAAAGCCTATGAAAGGCATGTCATGGGGCCCCTTACTGACCCCGGGCCCTCGGGCAGTGCCCGAGTTTCCAAATGGTCAGTCCGCCCCTGAGATGGTGGGAACCCCTCATAATGGGCACAGCAGGTGTACAGACCCGGGAACTCAGCACAGGGATGGCGGGAACCCCTCATAATGGGCACAACAGGTGTACAGACCCGGGAACTCAGCACAGGGATGGCGGGAACCCCTCATAATGGGCACAACAGGTGTACAGACCCGGGAACTCAGCACAGGGATGGTGGGAACCCCTCATAATGGGCACAGCAGGTGTACAGACCCGGGAACTCAGCACAGGGATGGCGGGAACTCCTCATAATGGGCAGAGCGGGTGTACAGACCTGGGAACTCGCCACAGGGATGGTGGCAACCCGTCATAATGGGCACGGCGGGTGTACAGACCCGGGAACTCGGCACAGGGATGGTGAGAACCCCTCATAATGGGCACAGTGGGTGTACAGACCCGGGAATTCGGCACAGGGATGGTGGGAATCCCTCATAATGGGCACAGCGGGTGTACAGACCCGGGAACTCAGCACAGGGATGGTGGGAACCCCTCATAATGGGCACAGCGGGTGTACAGAACCAGGAACTCAGCACAGGGATGGTGGGAACCCCTCATAATGGGCACAGCGGGCGTACAGACCCGGGAACACAGCACAGGGATGGTGGGAACCCCTCATAATTTGTTAATTCCCTCCATCTTGCAGACGTTGCGGCGCTCCGGCGGTGTAGCAGTTAAGTCTCACATTGCTCCGGATAGCTGGCGATGGCGATGTTGGAAACCGCACAACATCATCTGCCCATCTCCAACAAGGGGTCGAGCGGCAGTTGTGATGGCTGGTGCAGTTGCTATGGCGCCCGCTAAAAACATTTTAGCTGCCATAGAAACGTTTGAAATAATGTGTTTTTCTCGTCTCGTGCTGATTTAACCCGTGAGGTGCTTGCGTGCTGCCCCAGCTGCGAAGGCGACCGAAGAGGAAATCGCGGAGTCCGCGCCGCCTCTGTGGGAATTTTCTTCCACCACTTTTAAAGTTGTTGTACAAATTACAAATTACATGCAATACACCTTTATTTCACATGGCTGATAGTTCTCTCAATGGTGATTCTTAGAGATGAGCGAATCGAACTTGGCGAAGTGGAATTCATTTCGAAGATCAGGAAAAATTTGATTCGCGCCGAATCCGAAAATTAGCAAACTTCGGATGCACGAATCGAATTTTCCCAAAAATGGCGGCGACATGTGTGGCGACGGAGCGGGGATCTCTGGGAAGGCGCGCAGACAAGGCGCGCTGACCCATAATGCATTCATTCATGACATGTGATCGCATTAGCCAATCAGCAGCCAGCCAGCACTGTGTAATGGTGGAGCTATAAATTGTGGCCATCTTACAATTCTCCATTAGCCTCCGGTCATTCAAGAGAGACAGACCTGTGTGTATTAGGGACAGAGTTAGGGCCACAGAGACTTTAGGGCCACAGAATCGTTACTTAGGGACACAGAATCGTTACTTAGGGACACAGAATCGTTACTCAGGGACACAGAATTGTTACTCAGGGACACAGAATTGTTACTCAGGGACACAGATTCGTTACTCAGGGACAGACACAGAATTGTTACTCAGGGACACAGAATTGTTACTGAGGGACACAGAATCGTTACTCAGGGACACAGAATTGTTACTCAGGGACACAGAATCGTTACTCAGGGACACAGAATTGTTACTCAGGGACACAGAATTGTTACTCAGAGACAGACACAGAATTGTTACTCAGGGACACAGAATTGTTACTCAGGGACACAGAATTGTTACTGAGGGACACAGAATCGTTACTCAGGGACACAGAATTGTTACTCAGGGACACAGAATTGTTACTCAGGGACACAGAATTGTTACTGAGGGACACAGAATCATTACTCAGGGACACAGAATCGTTACTCAGGGACACAGAATTGTTACTCAGGGACACAGAATTGTTACTCAGGGACACAGAATTGTTACCGATCTTCATCTTTTTTGCGGTCCTTCGCTATGCCCTTGGCCCCGCCCATAAAAATTTTTTACGAATCGCCAAGACACGGAAAACAATACCGCATGGGGCCCATAAAGGTCAAAGCAACAGGTTGGCTGTGATGGTGCCCCACAAGTTACCTTCCTGTCAAGGTATTCTGGGTCCAGGGGTGGACTGACAACTCATGGGGCCCCCGGGCAATAGGGGATCATGGGGTCCCTGTGTCCTTGCCCAAACTCAAAAAAACCTATGAAAAAGGTACCAGGGGCATCTCATGGGGCCCCTTACTGACCCCGGGGCCCTCGGGCAGTGCCCGAGTTTCCAAATTATTCAGTCCGCCCCTGTCTGGGTCAATGACTATGTAATGAAGGACCCTTAAGTGGACCTTCACCCAAAAAAACAAGCCTTGCTAAGAACGACTTTGCGCTCCTGGTGCCTCATATCTCATGTGTGCTGCTGGATTTCATGCATGAGCAGATGTGCCGCTGGGTTCGGGATTCAGCAGAGACATTCAGCACATCTGTGCACGTGCGCAGTTTCCCTACTCATGCGCACAGACACTGGAGTTATGGAGGTCTCAGATCTGAGGTTGTCTACTCATGCGGTCTTTCTCAGGTCCTGAAGGCCACTGGATTGCATGTATGAGCAGATGTGCCACAGGGTTCAGGATTCAACAGAGACATTCAGCACATCTGTGCACGTGCGCAGTTTCCCTACTCATGCACAAAGACGCTGGAGTTATGGAGGCTTCAGATCTGAGGTTGTCTACTCATGCGATCTTTCTCAGGTCCTGAAGGCCACTGGATTGCATGTATGAGCAGATGTGCCACAGGGTTCAGGATTCAACAGAGACATTCAGCACATCTGTGCACGTGCGCAGTTTCCCTAGTCATGCGCAAAGACACTGGAGTTATGGAGGTCTCAGATCTGAGGTTGTCTACTCATGCGGTCTTTCTCAGGTCCTGAAGGCCACTGGATTGCATGCATGCACAGATGTGCAGCAGGGCTTCAGGACCCAGCAGAGATCTTCGGCATATCTGTGCACATTCAGGGGTTTCCTTATTCATGCGCAAAGACGTTGAAGTTATGGAGGTCTCAGATCTGAGGTTGACTGCTCATGCGCAGATGTGCTGCAGGTCTTTCTCAAGTCTCGAAGGCCACTGGATTGCATGCATGCACAGAAGTGCAGCAGGGCTTCAAGACCCAGCAGAGACCGTCGGCATATCTGCACGTTCAGGGGTTTCCTTATTCATGCGCAAAGATGCTGGAGTTATGGAGGCCTCGGATCTGAGGTTGCCTACTCATGTGCAGGAAAATGTGGGAAATGTGCAGATGAATTGGAGGCCTCTCTCAGCTCCAGAAGGCATCCGGATTGCATGCGTGTGCAGATGTGCTGCAGGGCTTCAGATTCTGCAGAGTCCTTTAGCACATCTGTGCATGTGCGGGGGTTTCACTACGCATGTGCAATGGAGCTGCAGTTATGGGGGTCTCAAATCTGAGGTTGTCTGCTCATGCACAGGAAAACATGTTGCATGCACAGATGTGTTGCAGGTCTCTGCCAGGTCCCAAAGGCCACTGCATTGCATATATGCGCACATATGCCACAGGGCTTCTGGACGCGGCAAAGACCTTTAGCACATCTTATTCATGCGCAAAGACTCTGCAGTTATAGATGTTCCAAATCTTCGGTTGTCTGTAAAAACTTGGCGCATGTGCAAATGTGTTGCAGGTCTCTCTCGGGCCCAAATGGCCACCTAATTTCATGCATGCGCTGATGGGCCACAGGGTTTCGGAACCCAGCAGAGACCTTTGGCACATTTGTGCATGAGCATTTGTGCATGAGCACAAATGTTTCCATACGCAAAAAGACTCTGCAGTTATGGAGGTCTCCGATCTCAAGTTGCCTGCTCATACATATTAAATTGTGACGCATTCACAGGTGTGTTGCTGGTCTCTGCCAGGTCCCAAAGGCCACTGGATTGCATACATGCGCACATATGCCACAGGGCTTCGGGACACAGCAAAGACCTTTAGCACATCTTATTAACGCGCAAAGACTCTGCAGTTATATCTCCGGTTGTCTCTGCATGAGCAGGAAAACTTGGCGCATGTGCAGGTCTCTCTAGGGCCCAAAAGGCCACCTAAGTTCATTCATGCGCTGATATCCCTCGAGGAACCCGGGAGAGACCTGTGGCACATTTGTGCACGAGCACAAATGTTTCCATACGCAAAAAGACTCTTCAGTTATGGAGGTCTCAGATCTCAGGTTGTCTGCTCATACACATTAAAATGTGACGCATTCACAGGTGTGTTGCAGGTCTCTCAGGTCCTGAAGGCCAGCAGATTGCATGCATGCCCAGAAGTGGTGCAGGGCTCCAAGACCAAGCAGTGACCTTTGGTAGATCTACGCACGTGCAGGAATTTCCCTGCACATGCGCAAAGCCTTATGGAGGTCCCAAATCTCGGGTCTCTGCCTGTCTACAGAGAAATGAACCAATCCATTTCAGCGACGGAGGTTGCGCAGCCCTGTCGCTATTAGGGCATCCTTGCCATCTCTGTCTTTGGACGTTCTGCTTAAGGTGTATCTAAAATGGCATTTGAAGAGAGTTGGTGTCATTGAATCCCACCCCGATTCAGGGATGGTTGTTCTGCTTCGACGTAGATGGTCTCTTTCTTGTGAGCCAGTTGGTCCACAAGAACATGCGAGATGTAAAAGTGGTGGGATCAAACTGTTCTAGTTAGCTAACCCCATCCTTGGTGTCAGAGAGTCTGTGGAGAGTTACTCCTTTGACTCACATGTCTGATGGTTCTTCCAATGAAGATTCCTTCAGTTTGACATAGAGGGCATTATCTATAGGAGAAAAATGATGTTGAAGACCCCCCCCCCCCCCCACCTCTGTTCAGTGATGGTCCCTTGTGAACCAATTTTCCTCTCTGTCTAAAGTATGCACCTTGTTGTCCTTGAAAGAACCTTCTTTTCCTTTAGGTGTAGGAAGAAGACCCCCCACCTCTGTTCATTGACGGTTGTTCCAATTTGACGTACAGTAGATGGCCTCTTTTGAGCCAATTGTCCTCTCTGTCTAAAATGTGTACCTCACTGTCCTCAAAAAAATGTCCCCTTTTTTTAGGTGCAGTACGACTGCCGAATCCTCACCTGTAGAATTTTAGGAAATTATAGGTTATGTTCCTGACACTCACTAGAACTGAGGAAGTGGCTTAGATAAGCTTCAAAACATCTTCAACTTCATTTTTGGTGTCAGAGAGTCTGCGTGGGTCTTACACCTTTAATTCACATGGCTGATGGTTCTTCCAGGTTGACGTAGATGGTCTCTTATGATCTAATTGTCCTATCTGATAGAGACATTAAAACATAATTATCTATAGAGGAAAGAAGGTGTTGAAGACCCCCACCCCTGTCCAGTGATGGTTGTTCCAGTTTGACGTAGATGGCCTCTTGCGAACCAATTGTCCTCTCTGTCTAAAGCGTGCACCTCACCGTCCTCGAAAGAACGTCCCTTTCCTTTAGCTGTAGAAAGGCCGTCGAGTCCTGACCTGTAGAATTTTACGATATGATAGATTATGTTTCCGACACTCACCACAACTGAAGAAGTGTCTTGGATTAGCTTTAAAACATCTTCAACCCCATCCTTGGTGTCAGAGAGTCTGCGTGGGTCTTACACCTTTAGTTCACATGGCTGATTGTTCTTCCAGGTTGACGTAGATGGCCTCTTATGATCTGATAGAGACATTAAAACATAATTATCTATAGAAGAAAGAAGGTGTTGAAGACCCCCACCCCTGTCCAGTGATGGTTGTTCCAGTTTGACGTAGATGGCCTCTTGCGAACCAATTGTCCTCTCTGTCTAAAGTGTGCTCCTCACCATCCTCGAAAGAACGTCCCTTTCCTTTAGCTGTAGAAAGGCCGTCGAGTCCTGACCTGTAGAATTTTACGATATGATAGGTTATGTTTCCAACACTAATCACTACTGAAGAAGTGGCTTGGATTAGCTTTAAAATGTATTCAACCCCATCCTTGGTGTCACAGAGTCTACGTGGGTCATACACCTTTATTTCACATGGCTGATAGTTCTCTCAATGGTGATTCTTCCAATTTGACATAAATTGGAAGAATATGATCTAATTGTCCTATCTGATAGAGACATTAAAACATAATTATCTATAGAGGAATGAAGGTGTTGAAGACCCCCACCTCTGTTCAGTGATGGCTGTTCCAGTTTGACGTAGATGGCCTCTTGTGAACCAATTGTCCTCTCTGTCTAAAGTGTGCTCCTCACCGTCCTTGAAAGAACGTCCCTTTCCTTTAGCTGTAGAAAGACCATCAAGTCCTGACCTGTAGAATTTTAGGATATGATAGGTTATGTTTCCAACACTAATCACTACTGAAGAAGTGGCTTGGATTAGCTTTAAAATGTATTCAACCCCATCCTTGGTGTCACAGAGTCTACGTGGGTCATACACCTTTATTTCACATGGCTGATAGTTCTCTCAATGGTGATTCTTCCAATTTGACATAAATTGGAAGAATATGATCTAATTGTCCTATCTGATAGAGACATTAAAACATAATTATCTATAGAGGAAAGAAGGTGTTGAAGACCCCCACCTCTGTTCAGTGATGGCTGTTCCAGTTTGACGTAGATGGCCTCTTGTGAACCAATTGTCCTCTCTGTCTAAAGTGTGCTCCTCACCGTCCTTGAAAGAACGTCCCTTTCCTTTAGCTGTAGAAAGACCATCAAGTCCTGACCTGTAGAATTTTACGATATGATAGGTTATGTTTCCAACACTCACCACAACTGCAGAAGTGGCTTGGTTAAGCTTCAAAACATCTTCAACCCCATCCTTGGTGTCAGAGAGTCTGCGTGGGTCTTACACCTTTAATTCACATGGCTGATTGTTCATCAAAATTGACGTATCTGATAGAGACATTAAAACATAATTATCTATAGAGGAAAGAAGGTGTTGAAGACCCCCACCCCTGTTCAGCGATGGTTGCTCCAGTTTGACGTAGATGACCTCTTGGGAACCAATTGTCCTCTCTGTCTAAAGTGTGCTCCTCACCGTCCTCAAAAGAACGTCCCTTTCCTTTAGCTGTAGAAAGGCCATCGAGTCCTGACCTGTAGAATTTTAGGATATGATAGGTTATGTTTCCGACACTCACCACAACTGAAGAAGTGGCTTGGTTAAGCTTCAAAACATCTTCAACAAGTCCAGCTGAATTAGTCCAGCTTTTTCGAGGATGGTTTCAGCACGTCGCAAGCCACACGTACCTTTTATTGCACGCTCCCCTAGTTTCTAAGACAAATTAAAAGAAAAAAAAAAAACAATTGTAGTTTCTAGGCTCTTTTCTAGGTGAAAAAAAAAAAATTAAAAAATAAATAAAAATCTCTTTTGAAGCCCCGTCTTTCAGAAGTCACCGGCTCGTCTCCTCCAGGTTCCTCTCCCTTGAGGGTTAAAAGCAGATAAGAGGCCTGCTTTAGCATCTTCTTCTTTTGAGGATTGGCGATGAAAGTGCAGCTATACAGATACACTTAAGGATTGCCAGTTCGGAGACCGCGGTTGCCATGACAGCAAGGCCTTTAAACTGCACGCAGAGAAAATACAGTTTTTTTTTCTCCCCTCCCTTCTGTAATATATGTATTGTTTTCTTCTGCATCGCATTATTCTAGTTTACAGCTCTCAACGCCTTTTATTGACAATTGTGGATACGCGAAAAAAATAGAAGGGCAAAGGAGGCCACTCGAGAACGGCCACCTGTTGACCCTAAATTGTACCGATAAGCAGGGGCGTATTCAGGGGCGGACTGACCATTTGGAAACTAGGGCACTGCCCGAGGGCCCGGGATCAGTAGGGGGCCCCATGAGATGCCCCTGGTACCTTTTTCATAGGCTATTTTGAGTTTGGGCAAGGACACAGGGGCCCCATGATCCCCTATTGCCCGGGAGCCCCATGAGTTGTCAGTCCGCCCTTGGGCGTATTTACCACAAGGCAAACAAGACACTTGCCTAGGGCGGCATTTTTCAGGGGGGCAGCACCTCTCCCCAGAAGAAGGGATGAAAGAAGGGACACGTGCTCCATGGTAACCAAGCTGGATCTGAGAGAGGCTGTGGGCTGCTTAGTGGTGTATGTAGACCCTGACTCTCATTCCCGGGGACGAAGATGAAGATGTGTGTCTTTCCCTCTATTGGGGGGGGGGGGGGTTAGTGGAAGACTCTCCCAGGTAGGGGTGTTCTTGGTCAATGTCAGGTTTTCTCCACGAGAGGGACGGGGGTGGTTGGTGTTGAGCGGTGTCCATGGGGGCGGACGATTTTTGTGTTGCCTAGGGCAGCACAAAACCTAAATACACCTTCAGTTTGGGCAAGGACACAGGGGCCCCATGATCCCTTATTGCCCGGGGGCCCCATGAGTTGTCAGTCTGCCCCTGCCACCACCTATAACCGCTAGCCCTGATCACTGTATTCCGATGGCAGTGAAGTCTCTCTGCTATCAGAATGCAAAAGCACAACGGTCAGATTCCCCCATCCACATTGAGTGTGTAGATGGGGAATCAAGTCTTTTTTTTTTGTTCAACGCGACTATTAAAAAAAAAAATCAATGGACTGCCTAAGTTATAGTTCTGTCTCATTAGGTGATGTTTTTAAACTCCTGCAGAGAGACTACTGCTTCCACACAGATAGCAGGGGTCCTTCTTTTTTGGCATGCTGGCAGGGGACAGGCTTTTCTACTCAGGCTGTGTCCACTTTCTAAAACAAGAACTTTCTACACTTTCTGCAGGTAGAATTTATATAGCTGATTTAAACTGAAAGTTTATTTGGGATTTTAAAGTGAGAAGGTGTGAGCATCACAAGTTCATGATAAGTCCAGTAATGATTTATTACTCTTGATAAAAGATTAGTCGGTAACTGCAACGCGTTTCGGGGGCTCACAGCTCCAAATGACAATAGATAGGTCAAAAACTAGCGAATCTGTAACTAGCTAATAAAACCCAAACACATTACGGGGGCTCACAATTCCCCCAACAAGAGACCACAAGTGGCTAATAAAGCTCCAACATGTTTCGGGGACTCACAGCTCCCCCAACAAGAGACAATAGATAGGTCTAGAAGTTACAAATCCACAACTGGCTAATAAGGATCCATCGTGTTTTGGGGGTTCACAGCTCCCTCAACAAATGACAATAGATAGGTCATAAACTAGCGAATCTGTAACCAGCTAATGAAACCCAAACACGTTTCGGGGGCTCACAACTCCCCCAACAAGAGACAGTAGATAGGTCTAGAAGTAAAAAATCCACAACTGGCAAATTAATCTCCAACGTGTTTCGGGGACTCACAGCTCCCTCAACAAGAGACAATAGATAGGTCAAAAACTAGTGAATCTGTAACTAGCTAATGAAGCCCAAACACATTTCGGGGGCTCACAGGTCCCCCAACAAGAGACAATAGATAGGTCTAGAAGTTACAAATCCACAATTGGCTAATGAATCTCCAACATGTTTTGGGGACTCACAGCTCCCTCAACAAGAGACAAGAGATAGGTCAAAAACTAGTGAATCTGTAACTAGCTAATGAAACCCAAACACGTTTCGGGGGCTCACAATCCCCCCAGCAAGAGACAGTAGATAGGTCTAGAAGTAACAAATCCACAACTGGCAAATTAATCTCCAACGTGTTTCGGGGACTCACAGTTCCTTCAACAAGAGACAATAGATAGGTCAAAAACTAGTGAATCTGTAACCAGCTAATGAAACCCAAACACGTTTCGGGGGGCTCACAGCTCCCCCAACAAGAGACAGTAGATAGGTCTAGAAGTAACAAATCCACATCTGGATAATGAAGCTCCAATGTGTTTCGGGGGCTCACAGCTCCCCCAACAAGAGACAATAGATAGGTTTAGAAGTTACAAATCCACAACTGGTATAATGAAGCTCCAATGTGTTTCTGGGACTCGCAGCTCCCCCAACAAGAGACAATAGATAGGTCAAAAACTGACCAATCTGTAACTAGCTAATGAAACCCAAACACGTTTCGGGGGCTCACAGCTCCCCCAACAAGAGACAGTAGATAGGTCTAGAAGTGACAAATCCATAACTGGCTAATGAAACCCAAACACGTTTTGGGGGCTCACAACTCCCCCAACAAGAGGTAATAGATAGTTCTAAAAGCAGCGTAATTGCCTCATAAATTATTACTTTTAGATATCTATTGATATGATTTAGGTTATTTTGTCCCTTAGACCTGATGAAGGGGGAGCTGCGCCCTGGAAACACGTTACATCACCTACCAAGATTAATAAACCTTTACTTGACTTATGATAAATTTGTGGCGCCCTCCATCCTCTACACTTTCTTTAAAGTACTTTTAGGTAAATCTTAAACTCTTTGGGGCCTGTGAGGATCCAAGGATATCCTAAACCAACCAATTCAGCCAAAAGACAATTTATGCCTTTAATATTTTGTAAATCCATCCATTTTCTTGTATTTTTCAGACCAACACTGAGGAAACTGCGGCCAGACAGCATGTATGAGACCTGGGTAAATATATTTGCATTCTTACTTTTTAGATCAGTCCTTCTAATTTTTTTCAACGCAGAGGAACCCCTGAAAAAGTTTTCAGGTCTCTGAGAAGTTAGCAAAATTATTACGTTGTTGATATGACAATAAATAAATGTTTCAAGAATTTGGTGTACCTAAAGTATTTGACACCCAAGGAAACACATAAAGAAAATTGTATGGTGCCCTCATTTTAGCAGCCAGTGGAGAACACCCTTTACATTGGTGGTTAGTAGAAAACTGCCTTTTACGTTGGTGGTCATTAGAAAAGTGATGGTCTGTGGGGTGGGTTTCTGACATTCATGGTCAATGAGACACGGGGCCACTTACAGTATTGGACATTTGGAGGAAGAATACCCTTACATCAGTGACTATATTTGTGGTTAGTCAAGGAACCCAATGCAAACTCTGGAGAAGCCATTTTCAACTAGGGTTCCTTCAGAGGTTGTTAGGGGTTCCTTGAGCTGTGGTTGATTGTTCTCTTTCATAGTCCCTGGATCAACACCACTTGGCAAAGCCAACAATATGATTCCCACATTCTGATTCCCACTCTATGGGATGTAGTCTTCATATCAAACACCAACGTATCGGGGCAATTATTTTCGGGGTTCCTCTGGGATTCAAAGCTTGGGAAAGGCTGTTTTGGAGGAAACCCAGTTTAGAAAGACTGTTCTAGATTAAGTGTATGGCAAACCAAACTTTTTAGTGAAATCTCCCCAATGCGAGATAATGTGTGATTCTCCTAAAGCAAGAAATTTCGTGAACATGTTTTTCTTATCCCTTGCAGGAAGATGACTTGAATGGAATCCACATCGTTGCTTTTGCAGAGGAGGACGATCCTGGTAATGTATTCAATTCTAAAATTTTTTACAACTAAATGAAAAATCCTGAGCATACCGATTGTGCTCCTTATAATCTGTTTGTGTTCTGATGCTCCGCTGTCTCCCTACTTGACATGGTACGATCATAAGTGAAAATCACCAAATAGAAAAGCTTGAAATGTTACACATAAACAATTGCTGTAAAAGATTCTGATTGTAAACCACCCACGGATTCTCATCAATACCATTCTACAGATTTGCAAAATTACAAATCGCAATCTAAGTGTTTGTATAGATGAGCCGGTACCGAGCGCTTTTTGGTGCATTTTGATTGCATTTCAGATTTTTTTTTTAAAGTGTTTATTTCATTCTGACATGCTTCCAAGCTTCTTCTGCATCGCGTCTTACCTTCTTGTTTCTGAACAATTACCTTCTTCTTATTACCTTCTGACCTGCTTCTGACAGCCCCTTGAGTTCCTTCTAAGTTCTTCTTAACTCCTTCTGACCTGCAACCTTCTTCTGTCTACATTCTGATCTGCATCTGACTTCCTCTCAAGCCTTCTCTGACCTGCTTCTTACTTCCTTCATTCTGACCGATGTCCTTCTTCTACCTACTGTACCTTCTAACCTGCTTATGGTAGCCCCTCGATCTCCATACTTCTTACCTCGTTTATTCTGACCCATGTCCTTCTTCTATCTACCTTCTAACCGCTTATGTCAACCACTCGATCTCCTTACTTCTTACCTCCTTTATTCTGACCCATGTCCTTCTTCTATCTACCTTCTAACCTGCTTATGTCAACCCCTCGATCTCCTTACTTCTTACCTCCTTTATTCTGACCCATGTCCTTCTTCTATCTACCTTCTAACCTGCTTATGGTAGCCCCTCGATCTCCATACTTCTTACCTTCCTTATTCTGACCCATATCCTTCTTCTATCTACCTTCTAACCTGCTTATGTCAACCCCTCGATCTCCTTACTTCTTACCTCCTTTATTCTGACCCATGTCCTTCTTCTATCTACCTTCTAACCTGCTTATGGCAGCCCCTCGATCTCCATACTTCGTACCTCCTTTATTCTGACCATGTCCTTCTTCTATCTACCTTCTAACCTGCTTATGGCAGCCCCTCGATCTCCATACTTCGTACCTCCTTTATTCTGACCATGTCCTTCTTCTATCTACCTTCTAACCTGCTTATGACAGCCCCTCAATCTCCTTACTTCTTACCTCCTTCTTTCTGACCCATAACCTTTTTCTAACTACCTACTTGCCTACTTCTGACAGCCCCTTGATTTCCTTCTGAAATGCTTCTTACCTCCTTCTGACCCATGACCTTCTTCGAACTACCTTCTCACCTTTCCCTGACAACCCCTTGAGTTCCTTCTGAAGTACTTCTTACCTCCATCTAACCTATGACCTTCTTCTAATTACCTTCTGATCTCTTTCTAGCATCCTCCCAAGCTTCTTCTGACCTGCTTCTTACTTCCTTCTTTTTGACCCATGACCTTCTTCTAACTACTTCTGACCTGATCCTGACATCCTCTTGAGCTCCTTCTGACCTTTTTCTGACTACTTTGTGACTTGCTTCTGACATCCTCCCAAGCTCCTACTGACCTGTGGACCCTTTCCGATTTTCTTTTGACTTGCTTCAGACCACCTTCTGACCTGCTGATGACCTGGTTCCGAGTTACTTGTGACCTGCTCCTGACTTGATTCAGAGCTCCTTCTGACTTTCTTCACACCTGCTTCTGAGCTCCTGTTGACCTGCTTTTGATCTACTTCTCTTCACCTTGAAGAGATTTCACACTCTTTCTCTTGTTAGTCCAGAAGGGAAGTCTTCACATCCAGGACACATACACAAAACAAAAACAAATTATGAAAAAAGATTCTAAGTCTTCCCCACCCCTTTAAAAACTAAAAACAAAAATTGAAATACACTATAAGTTTCTTATATTTAAACCTTTGAAGGAAGTTGTTTAATATATGTTGTTTTGTAACTGATGTTTCTTTTCGAAACAGATGGTTATGAGTTCTTGGAGATCATCAAGGAGGTTGCAGAGGACAATACCGATAACCCTGACCTTAGCATTATCTGGATTGACCCCGAGGACTTCCCACTGGTAAAAATCAAAGTTTTTGTATAAGACACTAAAATATTGCTATAATGTGGAAAAAAATTATTTATATTTTGTGCTTTGATGCACAGTTCACCTAAACGCATATTATCAGTTCCCGAAGACCTAATGGTACCGGTAATGTGAAGAAAACCTAATTTCAAACAATTGTATAGCAAGTTAAAGTTGACCCCATACAGTATGTGGTCTCAAAAAACATGTTTCAATAACTCCTTTAACAATTTTACAATTTTACGTTTCAATTATTTGGTCAGTGACTAAAGATAAACAAAACTGAGAGTTTTCATTTTACCAAAATTTTGGGGACAATTGGGAGATTGCATTTGGCCAGTGACTAAAGATAAACAAAACTGAGAGTTTTAATTTTACCAAATGTGTGGGGAAAATTGGGAGATTGCTCCAGAGTCAATGGAGAAGGCAGAATTATGTCTTGTGGTGGTCTTTAAGGGTGCAATGGGCTTTAAATTGGGAGTAAAATTGAGAGTTTTCAATTTACCAAAGTTTTGTGGAAAATTGGGAGATTGCTTCAGAGAGTCAATGGAGAAGGCAGAATTATGGCTTGTGGTGGTCTTTAAGGGTGCAATGGGCTTTATATTGAGAGTTTTCATTTTGCCAAAATTTTGGGGAAAATTGGGAGATTGCATTTGGCCAGTGACTAAAGATAAACAAAACTGAGAGTTTTCATTTTACCACATTTTTGAGGAAAATTGGGAGATTGCTCCAGAGTCAATGGAGAAGGCAGAATTGTGGCTTGTGGTGGTCTTTAAGGGTGCATTGGGCTTTAAATTGGGAGTAAAATTGAGAGCTTTCATTTTACCAAAAGTTTTGAGAAAATTGGGAGATTGCATCAGAGTCAATGGAGAAGGCAGAATTTTGACGTGTGCTGGTCTTTAAGGGTGCATTGGACTTTAAATTGGGAGTAAAATTGAGAGTTTTCATTTTACCAAAATTTTGTGGAAAATTAGGAGATCGCATCAGAGTCAATGGAGAAGGCCGAATTATGGCTTATGGTGGTCTTTAAGGGTGCAATGGGCTTTAAATTGGGAATAAAATTGAGAGCTTTCATTTTACTCAAATTTTTGAGAAAATTGGAAGAGTGCTTCAGAGTCAGTGTAGAAGGCAGACCACCATGGTTTGTTGTCGTCTTTAAGGGTGCAATGGGCTTTAAATGGCTTGAGCCTCAATATCTTGAGCCTGTTCTTGTGCCAAAAATTGCCCCTTGTGAGTATTTTATTTTAAAAAGGGCTAATGCGTTTTTGGGGTCACAACCCCTTTCTCCAGGGCTGTTATTTTTAAACCCTTATTCCTAGAGCAGCAAGCTGTGAGCTGGACCTAAATACTGCGGTGAGAGCACCTGAAAGGTAATGAATTTGCTGGAATGGTGCTGTTGCCATCGTAATCCAACTGTCTAGCCCACAGCTTACAGCTCCATAAACCAATGTATACAATATACCAGCCCTGATGAAGTGTCTGTGACCCCAGAAACACGTTGGCCACACACAATAAAGTGAAACTTTGTATCCACAATACTGTGGCGAGAGTGAAGCGAAGGTAGAAAGTTTGCTGGAATGTAGCTAGGGTCATTCTCACCACCAATATCCAAGCCCAGCTCCCAACTTGCAGCTGTAGGATCTAGTGCATACAATATACCAGCCCTGAGGAAGCTTTTGTGACCCTGGAACTGCGTTGGCCACACACGGTAGTGGATCTCTTTATTTAAATCTGAATTCTAGGAATGTTTTTGCATAATTACAATGGTTCAGCTCGGACCAATGAAAGTATCTATATTCCATACCTGTGGGATCCCCGTGGAAGCTGAGAATCACTGTAGCAGCCACAGCTACCTCACTGTCTTCTGGGTCCAATGCTGAGCAGGAGAGGGAGTTGCTCACTTGGCATGGGCACCATTCAGCGAACATGTTGCACTTTCCTCATTGGACACAAGGCGTTCCCTGATTGGACGAGATGAGATTGTGATGTCACCGCCCCCGCCTCTAGGCCTCATCCAATCAGAGAATGCTTTGAGAAAAGTCCAAGGTGTTCTCTGAATGGCGACTGTGCCAAGAAAGTGCCCCACCCTGTGCAGCAGGGCAGGCAGCCACTCGGCACGAAGCAGGTCCAGGACAAGGGGTGGGCAGGAGGGGTATTATTATTATTATACAGGATTTATGGCGCCAACAGTTTGCTCAGCGCTTTACAATATAACGGGAGACAATAGAGCAACAATACAGTTCAATAGGAGGATAGGAGGGCCCTGATCCTGAGAGCTTACAATCTAGGAGATAATAATAATAATATAGAAATAATAAATAATAATAATACAAATAATAATAATATAGAAAAAATAATAATAATAACAACAATAATAATGATATAATTATTGATATTATTATTATTATTATTATTATTATTATTATTAATAGAAATAAAATTCATAATCATAATAATAATTTTGAAAAATAAATAATAATACAAATAATAATAATATAGAAAAATAATAATATATAATATTAATAATAATAATAATGGTGATATTGGAGTTAGACTTGTCTTTGCAGGAGGGAGGGGCTAGTGGTACAAAAGGTAGTAACTGTGGGGGATGGACTGGTTGGAAGAGTAGAAGATCCCATTATTAGCAGAGGCTTCCCTGAAGAGAGAGGTTTTCAGAGATCGCCTAATAGTGAGCAGAGTAGACGATAGTCTGATAAATTGGGGTAGAGAGTTCCAGAGGATGGGGGAAGCTCTGGAGAAGTCCTGGGGTAGCTGCCCTGGGCGCAGTGGAGGAGGCACCAGCGAGCTCATTCTGATACCAATTTGACAAGTGGATATCTGCGGGGGGATTGCGCATAATGAAGGGGAGCGCAGTTTGGCTTCTTTGCCCTGGACACTGGATGACCTTACCCGGGCACTGGATGACCTTACCCGGGCACTGGATGACCTTACCCCAGCACACTGGATGACCTTACCCCAGCACACTGGATGACCTTACACGGGCACTGGATGACCTTACACGAGCACTGGATGACCTTACCCCAGCACACTGGATGACCTTACACGAGACACTGGATGACCTTACACGGGCACTGGATGACCTTACCCCAGCACACTGGATGACCTTACCCCAGCACACTGGATGACCTTACCCCAGCACACTGGATGACCTTACACGAGACACTGGATGACCTTACACGGGCACTGGATGACCTTACCCCGGCACTACCTGGAAGACTCAACTTCCACAGGGATACTTACATATGCAAAAAGTATGCCAAAAATATAAAAAACACCTAGAATTCAGCTTAAATTTGGTCCCTCCAGGGGCTGACTGACCATTTGGGAACTCGGGCATGGGGTCAGTAGGGAGCCCCATGAGATTCCCCTGGTACCTTTCATAGGATTTTTTGGGTGTGTTTTGAGTATAGGCGAGGACACAGGGGCCCCATGATCTTCTATTGAGTTGTCAGTCCACCCCTGGGTCCCACCATCACAGAGCAGGTCGGGGCCTTGGTCTATAAAGGTCCAAACCATCTCCCAGAGACTTGGTTGGGCATCTCTCGGACTTACGACTTTTTTTTTTTCCTGTCATGGCTTATAAAACGCAATGCGCTTAAAAAATCCATTCAGATCCGAAAAAAAAAGTAATTTCATCCGTGTCAGCAAAATCCATGATGGTATCACTCGGTACCGAGGGCCGCGTTGTTACAGATCCACACTCTTAGTCCCCAGAAAATGACAGCGGTGTGTCTTCTTTGCTGGTGGGTTGCAATCTCCTTCCGGGAATCGGCGAAGCCTCCGAGGTGTGGGGGCAACAAAGGCTCCATTCTAGTTAGGCCGCGGGCAGGACAACAGAACAGTGGCAGTCGGTAGACAATAGCTGGACGGCATGTCCTCGGAGGGATTTTTGGCAGGCTTTCCTGCTCTCGGAGTGTGGGAATGCCGACTGAGGGAGACGTGAGCGAAATTTGTGCACCCTTTAATAAACCCCCCTTGTCTTTTTTTTTCTCCCCTTTTTTAGCTGATCCCCTACTGGGAAGAGAAATTTGGCATCGACCTGTCTCGCCCTCATATTGGCGTGGTGAATGTGAGTGATGTAAGTAAGAATGGATTCCACAAATGACTATTACACAACTGCCATTTTTTGTTTAAATAAATGACATCACTCTATTACAGGCTAACCACACTCAGTTTTTGTGGTCCTTGATGTACTATAGTTTGAAGCATCAAATGATTTCCCGTATATAAATGACTAATGTCACAGAATTGATTTCACAGATGACTATTGCACAACTGCCATTTTTTATTTTAATAAATGAGAGTGCTCTGTTATAGGCCAACAACACCCAATTTTGTGGTCCTTGATGTACAATAGTTTGCAGCATCAAACGATTTCCCCGATATAATTTCTTACTTATTTTCTGTGACTGATGTAAGAATTGATTTCACAGATGACTATTGCACAACTGCCATTTTTTATTTAAATAAATGAAAGTGCTCTTTTATAGGCCAACAACACCCAATTTTGTGGTTCTTGATGTACTATAGTTTGAAGCATCAAACAATTTCCCCCATATCAATGACTAAAGTCACAGAATTGATTTCACAGATGACTATTGCACAACTGCCATTTTTTATTTTAATAAATGAGAGAGCTCTGTTATAGGCCAACAACACCCAATTTTGAGGTCCTTGATGTACTATAGTTTGAAGCATCAAACGATTTCCCCCATATAAATGACTAATTATTTTCTTTGACTGTAAGTAAGGATTGGTTTCTCTGATGACTACTGCACAACTGCCATTTTTTAAATAAATGACAGTTCTTCATTACAGGCTAACAACATCCAGTTTTTGTGGTCCTGCATGTACAGTAGTTGGCAGCATCAAACGTTTTCCCTGATATGATTTCTTACTTATTTTCTGTGACTGATGAAATAATTGATTTCACAGATGACTATTGCACAACTGTCATTTTTTTAAATAAATGACAGTTCTATAATATGGGCTAACAACACCCAGTTTTTGTGGTCCTGGATATACAGTAATTGGTAGCATCAAATATTTTTCAGATATAATTTCTTACTTATTTATTGTGACTGGTGTGAGAATTGATTTCACAGATGACTATTGCACAACTGCCATTTTTTTCAATAAATGACAGTTCTACATTACAGGCTAACAACATTCAGTTTTTGTGGTCCTGGATGTACATTAGTTTGCAGCATCAACTGATTTCCCCCATATAATTGCCTACGGCACAGAAAAGATTTTACTGATGACTACTGCACAACTGCCATTTTTAAAAAAAATAAATGACAGTGCTATATTGCAGGCCAGGAGTGCTGTGATCTCTCTGATGGGTTACCAAATACCTCAGTGTATTACACTCACTCACCCCTTAGAATGCTGCACTGAAAACCCAAATTTGGGAATTAACAAAAAAAAAAGCTACCCTTGCAGTGCCCCCACCCCCTGCAATGCTGGGGTGAAATGTTTGTTAGCTCTCAGGCAGGGCTCCCCAAACTTCCTAAACAAAGGGCCAGTTTACTGTCCTTTAGACTTTAAGGGGGCCGGACTGTGGCCAGTGGGAGTGGAAAAGGTCCCAACGTCAGTAGGAATAAAACAATGCCCCATCCTTGGTGTTAATTGTTGAAGTTGTGCCCCATCATTGGTCTCATGGGGAGGAATGGTGCCCCATTATTGGTATAAGTGGCAGGACTAGTGTCCCATCATTGGTGTCAGTGGAAGGAATAGTGTCCCATCATTGGTGTCAGTGATAGGAATGGTGTCCCATCATTGGTGTCAGTGATAGGAATGGTGTCCCATCATTGGTGTCAGTGGGGGGAATAGTGTCCCATCATTGGTGTCAGTGGGAGGAATAGTGCCCCATCACTGGTGTCAGTGGGAGGAATAGTGCCCCATCATTGGTGTCAGTGGAAGGAATAGTGCCCCATCATTGGTGTCAGTGGGAGGAATAGTGCCCCATCATTGGTGTCAGTGGAAGGAATAGTGCCCCATCATTGGTATCAGTGGGAGGAATAGTGCCCCATCATTGGTGTCAGTGGGAGGAATAGTGCCCCATTATTGGTATAAGTGGCAGGACTAGTGTCCCATCATTGGTGTCAGTGATAGGAATAGTGCCCCATCATTGGTATCAGTGGGAGGAATAGTGCCCCATCATTGGTGTCAGTGGGAGGAATAGTGCCCCATCATTGGTGTCAGTTGGAGGAATAGTGCCCCATCATTGGTATCAGTGGGAGGAATAGTGCCCCATCATTGGTATCAGTGATAGGAATAGTGCCCCATCATTGGTGTCAGTGGGAGGAATAGTGCCCCATCATTGGTGTCAGTGGAAGGAATAGTGCCCCATCATTGGTATCAGTGGGAGGAATAGTGTCCCATCATTGGTGTCAGTGATAGGAATGGTGTCCCATCATTGGTGTCAGTGATAGGAATAGTGCCCCATCATTGGTGTCAGTTGGAGGAATAGTGCCCCATCATTGGTATCAGTGGGAGGAATAGTGCCCCATCGTTGGTATCAGTGGGAGGAATAGTGCCCCATCATTGGTGTCAGTTGGAGGAATAGTGCCCCATCATTGGTATCAGTGGGAGGAATAGTGCCCCATCATTGGTATCAGTGATAGGAATAGTGCCCCATCATTGGTGTCAGTGGAAAGAATAGTGCCCCATCATTGGTATCAGTGGGAGGAATAGTGTCCCATCATTGGTGTCAGTGATAGGAATGGTGTCCCATCATTGGTGTCAGTGATAGGAATGGTGTCCCATCATTGGTGTCAGTGATAGGAATGGTGTCCCATCATTGGTATCAGTGGGAGGAATAGTGCCCCATCATTGGTGTCAGTGATAGGAATGGTGTCCCATCATTGGAATCAGTGGGAGGAATAGTGCCTCATCATTGGTGTCAGTGGGAGGAATAGTGCCCCATCATTGGTGTCAGTGGAAGGAATAGTGCCCCATCAATGGTATCAGTGGAAGGAATAGTGTCCCATTATTGGTATCAGTGATAGGAATGGTGTCCCATCATTGGTGTCAGTGGGAGGAATAGTGTCCCATCATTGGTATCAGTGGGAGGAATAGTGCCCATCATTGGTGTCAGTGGGAGGAATAGTGCCCCATCATTGGTGTCAGTGGCAGGACTAGTGTCCCATCATTGGTGTCAGTGATAGGAATGGTGTCCCATCATTGGTGTCAGTGATAGGAATGGTGTCCCATCATTGGTGTCAGTGATAGGAATGGTGCCCCATTATTGGTATAAGTGGCAGGACTAGTGTCCCATCATTGGTGTCAGTGATAGGAATGGTGTCCCATCATTGGTGTCAGTGATAGGAATGGTGTCCCATCATTGGTGTCAGTGATAGGAATGGTGTCCCATCATTGGTATCAGTGGGAGGAATAGTGCCCCATCATTGGTGTCAGTGATAGGAATGGTGTCCCATCATTGGTGTCAGTGATAGGAATGGTGTCCCATCATTGGTATCAGTGGGAGGAATAGTGCCCCATCATTGGTGTCAGTGGAAGGAATAGTGTCCCATTATTGGTATCAGTGATAGGAATGGTGTCCCATCATTGGTGTCAGTGGGAGGAATAGTGTCCCATCATTGGTATCAGTGGGAGGAATAGTGCCCCATCATTGGTGTCAGTGGGAGGAATAGTGACCCATCATTGGTGTCAGGGGGAGGAATAGTGCCCCATCATTGGTGTCAGTGGGAGGAATAGTGTCCCATTATTGAGTTAGTGGAAGGAATAGTGTCCCATCATTGGTGTCAGTGGGGGGAATAGTGCCCCATCATTGGTGTCAGTGGGAGGAATAGTGCCCCATCATTGGTGTCAGTGGGGGGAATAGTGCCCCATCATTGGTGTCAGTGGGAGGAATAGTGTCCCATCAATGGTATCAGTCGGAAAAATACTGCCCCATTGTTGGTGTCAGTGGCAGGAATAGTGCCCCATCATTGGTGTCAGTGGGAGGAATAGTGCCCCATCATTGGTGTCAGTGGGAGGAATAGCGCCCCATCATTGGTATCAGTGGGAGGAATAGTGCCCCATCATTGGTATCAGTGGGAGGAATAGTGCCCCATCATTGGGGTCAGTGGGATGAATAGTGCCCCATCATTGGTGTCATTGGAAGGAATTCTGCCCCATCATTGGTCTGAGTAGGGAGGAATTATGCCCCATTGTTGGTATCGGTGGATGAAATAGTGCCCGAAGGGCCAGATAAAGGCAAGTAAAGGGCCGCATCTGGCCCCTGGGCCACAGTTTGGAGACCACTGCTCTAGGGGATGAGGAATAAGGTGTAATACTTGCCGTACTCTTTGCTCTGGCTGACTCCAGCGCTGTCCTCAGTTCCCGCTTGTGGGTAGTCCTTCACTGTCCTCACACACAGTTCAAGGCTATTGGTCCTGTATTGTACACGATGACGTCATCATGGGACAATGGTCTTACAGAAGAGGCTTCGGGGGACTGGTTGCTTAGATGGGGAGACCCTGCAGTCATGAAGGGTAAATATTAAGCCTAATTCCTCAATCCATACAGTTAATAAGCATCTTTTTTTTGGGGGGGGGGAGCCCTCTGCAAGGGTAGTTTTTTTCCCCAGAGTTGGGAATATATCTGATGACAGGTCCACCTTAAGAAGATATCCCAACGTTGTTGAACCATTCTTTTTTACGTCTACTGGAAGAGGTCACCATGACCTACGTTCATTGACCCCAACCAGAGTGATGTGGCACCCCAATCCTGATCTATTCACGATCGCCACTGGGGCACGTCCCCAACCAGAGTGATGTGGCACCCCAACCCTGATCTATTCACGATCACCACTGGGGCACGTCCCCAACCAGAGTGATGTGGCACCCCAATCCTGATCTATTCACGATCACCACTGGGCATGTCCCCAACCAGAGTGATGTGGCACCCCAATCCTGATCTATTCACGATCACCACTGGGGCATGTCCCCAACCAGAGTGATGTGGCACCCCAATCCTGATCTATTCATGATCACCACTGGGGCATGTCCCCAACCAGAGTGATGTGGCACCCCAATCCTGATCTATTCATGATCAACACTGGGGCACATCCCCACCAGAGTGATGTGGCACCCCAATCCTGGTCTATTCACGATCACCACTGGGCATGTCCCCAACCAGAGTGATGTGGCACCCCAACCCTGATCTATTCACAATCACTACTGGGGCACGTCCCCAACCAGAGCAATGTGGCACCCCAATCCTAATCTATTCACAATCACTACTGGGGCATGTCCCCAACCAGAGCGATGTGGTACCCCAATCCTGATCTATTCACGATCACCACTGGGGCATGTCCCCAACCAGAGTGATGTGGCACCCCAATCCTGATCTATTCACAATCACCACTGGGGCATGTCCCCAACCAGAGTGATGTGGCACCCCAATCCTGATCTATTCACAATCACTACTTGGGCATGTCCCCAACCAGAGCGATGTGGCACCCCAACCCTGATCTATTCATGATCACCACAGGGGCACGTCCCCAACCAGAGTGATGTGGCACCCCAACCCTGATCTATTCTCGATCACCACTGGGGCACATCCCCAACCAGAGTGATGTGGCACCCCAATCCTGGTCTATTCACGATCACCACTGGGCATGTCCCCAACCAGAGCAATGTGGCACCCCAATCCTAATCTATTCACAATCACTACTGGGGCATGTCCCCAACCAGAGCAATGTGGCACCCCAACCCTGATCTATTCACAATCACTACTGGGGCACGTCCCCAACCAGAGCAATGTGGCACCCCAATCCTAATCTATTCACAATCACTACTGGGGCATGTCCCCAACCAGAGTGATGTGGCACCCCAATCCTGATGTATTCACGACCATCACTGGAGCATGTCCCCAACCAGAGTGATGTGGCACCCCAATCCTGATGTATTCACGACCACCACTGGAGCATGTCCCCAACCAGAGTGATGTGGCACCCCAATCCTGATCTATTCACAATCACTACTTGGGCATGTCCCCAACCAGAGCGATGTGGCACCCCAACCCTGATCTATTCACAATCACTACTTGGGCATGTCCCCAACCAGAGTGATGTGGCACCCCAATCCTGATCTATTCACAATCACTACTTGGGCATGTCCCCAACCAGAGCGATGTGGCACCCCAATCCTGATCTATTCACAATCACTACTTGGGCATGTCCCCAACCAGAGCGATGTGGCACCCCAACCCTGATCTATTCATGATCACCACAGGGGCACGTCCCCAACCAGAGTGATGTGGCACCCCAACCCTGATCTATTCACGATCACCACTGGGGCACATCCCCAACCAGAGTGATGTGGTACCCCAATCCTGATCTATTCACGATCACCACTGGGACATGTCCCCAACCAGAGTGATGTGGCACCCCAATCCTGATCTATTCACGATCACCACTGGGGCATGTCCCCAACCACAGTGATGTGGCACCCCAACCCTGATCTATTCACAATCACTACTGGGGCATGTCCCCAACCAGAGCGATGTGGCACCCCAATCCTGATCTATTCACGATCACCACTGGGGCACGTCCCCAACCAGAGCGATGTGGCACCCCAATCCTGATATATTCACAATCACCACTGGGGCACGTCCCCAACCAGAGTGATGTGGTACCCCAATCCTGATCTATTCACGATCCCCACTGGGACATGTCCCCAACCAGAGTGATGTGGCACCCCAATCCTGATCTATTCACGATCCCCACTGGGACATGTCCCCAACCAGAGTGATGTGGCACCCCAATCCTGATCTATTCACGATCACCACTGGGGCATGTCCCCAACCACAGTGATGTGGCACCCCAACCCTGATCTATTCACAATCACTACTGGGGCATGTCCCCAACCAGAGCGATGTGGCACCCCAATCCTGATCTATTCACGATCCCCACTGGGGCACGTCCCCAACCAGAGTGATGTGGCACCCCAACCCTGATCTATTCACGATCAGCACTGGGGCAAGTCCTACGTGTCACATTTCTCTAGTGTGACCCATCCCTTCGTATCCTCCAGACCCGCACCTCCGTTTTAATCATCCAGATGTCTCATGATGAATCACGGATGTAATCATGTGGCCTAGACATGTGCCCTGATATGACAATCTGCCCACCATCTCACAACTTCTATCGTCTGGCCTTTTAATCAGTCAGGAACATCTTTTACGTTTCATTCTCGTCCCTCATCTGCTTGGAGACAGAACATTTTTTGGCGTTTTTGTGCTCTTTTTTTTTTTCATTTTCCCCCTACATGTGCCTGATGAAAGCTTCCTCAATGTTCCTTTGTTGTACCTGCCATTATCCTCTTCCATTCGGTGCCCTTTCATCCCAGAGCTCCATTGTGTCCTTTCACCGGAGAATAATTACAGCTCTCGCTCCCGCTGCCTCGTGTCTTCCCTGTAATGTGGCGCGACTCTGCGCCGTGCTGAGGACCGGCCATAATCTGAAGAAGAGACAGCTGTGCCATTTACCAGTAAAGCCTCAGCTGTGTGCACATATCCTTTGTTGTGACAGCTCGGCCTGTCTACATCAGGAAATGCTCTAAGAGGACCTAGCGTCAAATAGATTCTTCATGGTAATCAAAAAAAAAATCTGGGACTACATTCCCTTCTCCCTCACGTATATGTAGGGAAGCTCAATAAAGACCTGTTGATCCTGCCAGACCCCTTGTATAGGAAGCCTTTGCCCCTGACCATGCTAAGCATGGAAGCAGATCCATGCCATCATGGTCATTTTGCTTATGATGTCACAGGCCGGCACCTGTCCAACCTGCCCTTTTTGATTGACAGAAAAGAGTAGTCTCCTCCTTCGCAGAACGGAGCTAAGGTTCAGTTAATGAAACCATGTCCCCCTTACTTGCATCACGTACCTGGTGGTGGAGGCTAATGGGGAGAGGGCTTCCCTTGCGGCTAAGTTCCGGACTTCCCTGAGAGTGGGACAGCGGGAGTCAGGCCCAAAGTTGCACAGGTCGCCTGTAGGAGTGCTGGTTGGTGGTCCACTCAGAAGCACAGCTGGTGCACAGAGATAGGTGTGCAGACAGGAGGCGCCTGTGCCTGGTATGCAAGCCCTTCCGGGATTTAGATGTTTGCTGGGTAGTCGGTTCAAGCCAAGGTCAGGTACCAGGTGGGAATCAGAGCAGACGTAGTCAGATGGGATAGCCGAGGTCATACACAGAGGAGCGAGAGAGAGAGTATCCGTAAGCCAAGCCAAGGTCAGATCAGGGGTAAGCAGAGTAGACAGGTCCAGGAGCAAGCCGAGTCGGTAACAGAAAATCACAGGTCAGAATCACAGGAACAGGGCAAGGGGAGCTAGAGATCATCCAGCAACTGGAGGAAGTGATGAGCCTCTTTATAAAGGCCGTCTAGCACCAAACTGAGGCTGATGTGTACTTCTGCGGCAATGCAGAATACTGGCAGAAATGCCAGATCTTCCAGAACGTCTGCCGTGGACAGGACCCTGACAACTTGGGAAGAAGGATGGGAAGAGCAGATGTGTAGTCGCGTGACCACCGAATAACATTAGTAGTTGAAGGCTCAGTAAAGACCCTTTGATCCTGACAATCCCCTTGTCTAGGATACCCTTCCTGTTTGTTCCTGACTAAGCTAAGCATGGAAGCAAATCCATGCTAGCATTTTCATTTTGCATGTGATGTCACAAGCTGGCGTGCCCCTGTTCGACCCTGCTCCATTTGATCAACAGCAGCTCTTCGCAGGCAACACATTCAAAAGAGTAGTCTCCACCCCCAAAGAACAAAGCTAAGGGTCAGTCAGTGCAACTGTGTCCTCTGCACTTGGGACTTGGGCGTCTGTAGGGTTGCGTGACTGCTGACTAAAACTAGTACTGGAAGGCTCAGTAAACAACTGTTGATGCTGCCAGTCCTCTTGTGTAGGAAGCCTTTGCCCCTGACCATGCTAACCATGGAAGCAGATCCATGCTATCCTGGTTATTTTGCTTATGATGTCAAAGGCTGGCACCTGTCCAACCTGCCCTTTTTGATTGACGGCAGCTCCTCACAGGAGGAGCTGAAAAGAGTAGTCTCCTCCTCTGCAGAACGGAGCTAAGGTCCAGTCAGTGCAACTGTGTCCCCTTCACTTGGGACTAGGGTTGCGTGACTGCTGAATAAAACTAGTACTGTAAGGCTCAGTACACAACTGTTGATGCTGCCAATCCTCTTGTCTAGGAAGCCCTTCCTGTTTGTTCCTGACTACGCTAAGCATGGAAGCAGAGCCATGCTAGCATTTTCATTTTGCATGTGATGCTCCTGTCCAACCCTGCTTGATAGAGAGCAGCTCCTCACAAGCGGCAAACTCAAAAGAGTAGTGTCCACCCCCTACAGAACGGAGCTCAGAGTCAGCTAATGCAACTATGTCCTCCTTACTTGGAAAGAAGGAAGGGAAGAGCAGGCATGTGGTCGTTTGACCACTGAATAAAATTAGCAGTGGAAGGCTCAGAAAAGACCTGTTGATCCTGCCAGCCCCTTGTATAGGATACCCTTCCTGACCATACTAAGCACTAAAACAGATCTGTGGTAGCACGGTCATTTTGCATGTGACGTCACAAGCTGGTATGCCCCTGTCCAACCCTGCTCCATTTCATCATCAGCAGCTCCTCACAGGCGGCACATTCAAAAGAGTAGTCTCCACCCCCAAAGAACAAAGCTAAGGGTCTGTCAGTGCAACTGTGTCCTCTGCACTTGGGACTTAGGTGGCTGTAGGGTTGCGTGACTGCTGCACTTGGGAAGAAAGATGGGAAGAGTAGCTGTGGGGTTGTGTGACTGCTAACTAAAACTAGTAGTGGAAGGCTCAGTAAAGACCTGTTGATTCTGCCAGTCCTGTTGTCTAGGAAGCCCTTCCTGTTTGTTCCTGACCATACTAAGCACTCAAGCAGATCATGAAGCATGGTCATTTTGCATGTGACGTCACAAGCTGGTATGCCCCTGTCCAACCCTGCTCCATTTGATCAACAGCATCTCCTCACAGGCGGCACATTTAAAAGAGAAGTCTCCACCCCCACGGACCAAAACTAAGGGTCTGTCAGTGCAACTATGTCCCCTGCACTTGGGAAGATGGGAAGAGTAGCTGTGGGGTTGTGTGACTGCTGACTAAAACTAGTAGTGGAAGGCTCAGTAAAGACCTGTTGATGCTGTCAGTCCTGTTGTCTAGGAAGCCCTTCCTGTTTGTTCCTGACCATACTAAGCATTGAAGAATATCATAAAGCATGGTCATTTTGCATGTGACGTCACAAGCTGGTATGCCCCTGTCCAACCCTGCTCAATTTGATCAACAGCATCTCCTCACAGGCGGCACATTTAAAAGAGTAGTCTCCACCCCCACGGACCAAAACTAAGGGTCTGTCAGTGCAACTGTGTCCTCTGCACTTGGGAAGAAAGATGGGAAGAGTAGCTGTGGGGTTGTGTGACTGCTGACTAAAACTAGTAGTGGAAGGATCAGTAAAGACCTGTTGATGTTGCCAGTCCTCTTGTCTAGGAAGCCCTTCCTGCTTGTTCCTGACCATACTAAGCACTCAAGCAGATCATGAAGCATGGTCATTTTGTATGTGACGTCACAAGCCGGTATGCCCCTGTCCAACCCTGCTCCATTTCATCATCAGCAGCTCCTCACAGGCGGCACATTTAAAAGAGAAGTCTCCACCCCCACGGAACAAAACTAAGGGTCAGTCAGTGCAACTGTGTCCTCTGCACTTGGGACTTAGGTGGCTGTAGGGTTGTGTGACTGCTGCACTTGGGAAGAAAGATGGGAAGAGTAGCTGTGGGGTTGTGTGACTACTGACTAAAACTAGTAGTGGAAGGCTCAGTAAAGACCTGTTGATGCTGCCAGTCCTGTTGTCTAGGAAGCCCTTCCTGTTTGTTCCTGACCATACTAAGCACTGAAGCAGATCGTGAAGCTTGGTCATTTTGCATGTGACGTCACAAGCTGGGATGCCCCTGTCCAACCCTGCTCCATTTGATCAACAGCATCTCCTCACAGGCGGCACATTTAAAAGAGTAGTCTCCACCCCCACGGACCAAACCTAAGGGTCTGTCAGTGCAACTATGTCCCCTGCACTTGGGAAGAAAGATGGGAAGAGCAGCTGTGGGGTTGTGTGACTGCTGACTAAAACTAGTAGTGGAAGGCTCAGTAAAGACCTGTTGATGTTGCCAGTCCCCTTGTCTAGGAAGCCCTTCCTGTTTGTTCCTGACCACGCTAAGCATGGAAGCAGATCTGTGCTAGGACAGTTATTTTGCTTTGATATCACAAGTTGGCAAGCCCCTGTCCAACCCTGCCCTGTCTGATTAACAGCTGCTCCTCACAGGTGGTACACTCAAAAGAGTAGTCACCCCACCACACAGAACGGAGATAAGGGCCAGTTAATGCAAGCATGTCCCCTTTACTTGGGAAGAAAGATGGAAAGTGCAGCTGCGTGGTACCGTTACCACTGAATGAAATCAGTAGTGGAAGGTTCAGTAAAGACCTGCAGCTCCTCACAGGTAGCACACTCAAAAGAGTAGACACCCCACCACACAGAACGGAGCTAAGGGTCAGTTATTGTAGCCATGTCCCCTTTACTTGGGAAGAAAGATGGAAAGTGCAGCTGCGTGGTCACGTTACCGCTGAATAAAATCAGTAGTGGTAGGCTCAGTAAAGACCTGCAGCTCCTCACAGGTGGCACACTCAAAAGAGTGTTCTCCGCCCCTGCAGAATAAAGGTAAGGGTCTGTCAATGCAAACACTGTCCTATGCAGGACAGAGAGAGCGTTCTAAGCTGTGTGTGAGTTCTGACTGCAGTGACTTGGACCTTAAAGTGTATCCAAAGTCAAATTTTTAAAATTTTTTTTTAGTTGTGAATAAAGTGATGAGGGTTTATAACACGTTAGAATTTTCTTTATTGTTGTCTGTGTCTCCAGTAGAGAGATTCACCCTCTCTATTTGTCCTGAATACCACTGTCACCATTATCACCAGTTTTAAACTGATTTAAAATGCAAAACCTTACCACAAAGCTAGAGTTACCACAAAGCTGGAGATAAAGACAGTAAAGTGAACCTGTCACAGGCTAACTTTAATGCAGATCCAACTCTCAGCCAAGAATTCTACCAACCCTGATTGGTTCAGAAAACACATGTGTTCCTGACCTCACCTCTGCTGTAACCTGAAAGGATCTCGACCCTGGACAGCTAATAGGAAGTGCCCACATCACCCTGGCAGTGATGTAGACTTATAAAAAAATAATGGCTGGGGTTTAACTTTAAAATACTGTTAAGAAAAAGGCTCAACTCTTTGAAAGCTAACAAGATCTGTTGTTCCTTCTGCAGGCTGATAGTGTTTGGATGGACATGGATGATGAAGAGGACCTGCCCACTGTGGACGAGCTGGAAGACTGGATTGAAGATGTTCTGGAGGGTGATGTCAACACTGAAGATGACGATGACGACGATGATGATGATGATGACGATGATGATGACGACGATGACGATGATGACGATGACGACGATGATGATGACGATGATGACGATGATGATGATGATGATGACGATGACGATGATGATGATGACGATGACTAAACAGTCATCAATAAAGTCGTTAGCATCTAACTAGTTTATATATTCAAATGTCAAAGCCTGACTTTAGTAACAACATATTTTTATATGAATTCTTGATTCTTAATTTAAATTTTTAAACCTATCCGATTAGCTCAACACTGATCTTCAACACTATAAAAAACCCACTGAAAATTTTACACCCTGGGGCTATAGCCAAAGGACATCCAGTAAGATTCCTTTCACCAAAAGCCCTGGAGGACTGGAGAAGCTCTTTCTGGTCTCCATAAAACTTTTTTTTAATCTCCATAAAGTCTTACAATAATCAGACTAGACTTTCATCCAAACATTGCTTGGTTCAATCAAGCCTAAAAGAATTGTTTTTCCAAAGAGTTGTTTTTCAAGACCACAAAAAACTTTTTCTGGTCATCCA
Source organism: Staurois parvus (assembly GCF_062004578.1). Lineage (NCBI taxonomy): Eukaryota > Metazoa > Chordata > Amphibia > Anura > Ranidae > Staurois > Staurois parvus. The sequence goes on along the minus strand of NW_028319901.1, from coordinate 79,433 downwards.
TTAAGAATAGCTTAGATAATCTAAGAGTTCCTACTAACCTGCAACTCTTGTCCAAACGCTCACCGAGTGCAGGTTGAGGACTTGATTTCCACAAGTCCATAATTTGAAAGCCAACCAAATCTACCATTATATCGCCAACACAAGACACGAAATTAACAACACAAGAATTCCATTGTATTCTAGTCTTGGCTTTTGTTGGCATTGTATAACAGGTGAGAGAAAGGTTGCCTATCACAGTAGCATGTCAACTCTTTTTTTTGGCCAAGTACCATACCTAAAAAAGAAGATCTTTTACATGTTCAAGAAGTGATGTCTCCTCATCGATCTCACGTCCTATCATCTCCTAAGTGGGCAAAAATTTGGACTTCATGCCCTTTCACATAATTTTATTCTTGGACACTTTGATGTTTGTGCAACTTTTTATGTCACATTAAACAATATTGTCGCCTACTTGTCAAAGAACCCCAGGCACAACCTTAAGCATCACTCGCAAGGTCTTAAATGTTTATCTACTGTGATCTTCTGCCCACAATTTGCAACTGATAAGAAAACCAAAAATCAGTAACATCCAGACTGTGTACGTGTGTTTTTTTTACTGTTTTTGAAATTTTGCTTTCTAGATCATAGCGGTGATCTCCAAACTGCAGCCCCTAGCTTGCCTTCATCTGGCCCTTGGGGCACTATTCCTCCCATTGATACCTAGAGTAGGAGATAATTCCTCACACTGACACCAACAATGAGGCATTATTCTGCTCATTGACACCAGCAGGGGGGGCACTCTTTCTCCCATTGACACCAATGATGGGGCACTGTTCCTCCCACTTATACCAATAATGGGATAATATTCTTTCCAATGCCGCCAATCAGGGGCGGACTGACCATTTGGAAACTCGGGCACTGCCCGAGGGCCCGGGGTCAGTAGGGGGCCCCATGAGATGCCCCTGGTACCTTTTTCATAGGCTTTTTTGAGTTTGGGCAAGGACACGGGGCCCCATGATCCCTAATTGCCCAGGGGCCCCATGAGTTGTCAGTTCGCCCCTGCCGCCAATGGTGGGGTACTATTTCATCCACTAATACCAATGATGGGGCACTATTCCTTCCACTAATACCAATGATAGGGCACAATTCCTCACACTGACACCATTGGTGGGGTGCTATTTCTTCCACTATTATCAATGATGGAGCACTATCCCTCCTGTTGACACCAACGATTGGATGCTGTTCCTTTTATTAATGCCAACAATGGGGCACTATTCCTTCCACTAATACCAACAATAGGGCATTATTCCTTCCACTAGTACCAATGATAGGGCGCAATTCCTCCCACTGACACCATTGGTGGGGTGCTATACCTTCCACTATTATCAATGATGGAACACTATCCCTCCTGTTGACACCAATAGTTGACACCAAATGGTTGGGTGCTGTTCCTTTAATGAATGCCAATGATGGGGCACTATTCTACCTGCTGACACCAATGATGGGGTGCTATTCCTCTAACTGATACCAATAATGGGGCACTATTCCTTTTGCTGACACCAATAGTGAGGAACTATTCCTCCCATTGACAGCAATGGTGGGACATTATCCCTTCCACTAATACCAATGATGGGGCACTCTTCCTTCCATTAATGCCAATGATGGGGTACTATTCCTTGCACCGACACTAATGGTGTGGAATGATCTCTTCCACTAATACCAGTGATGGGGCACTATTTCACCCACTGTCACCATTGGTGAGGAACTACTCCTCCCATTGACACCAGTGGTGGGGCACTATCCTTTCCACTACTACCAATAATGGTGCACTATTCCCTCCACTGACACCAATGATGGGGAACTATTCCTCCCTCTGACTCCAATGTTGGGGCACTATTCCTCCCACTGACACCAATGATGGGGCACTATTCCTCCCACTGACACCAATGATGGGGCACTATTCCTCCCACTGATACCAATGATGGGGCACTATTCCTCCCACTGATACCAATGATGGGGCACTATTCCTCCCACTGATACCAATGATGGGGCACTATTCCTCCCACTAATACCAATGATGGGGCACTATTCCTCCCACTGATACCAATGATGGGGCACTATTCCTCCCACTGATACCAATGATGGGGCACTATTCCTCCCACTAATACCAATGATGGGGCACTATTCCTCCCACTGATACCAATGATGGGGAACTATTTCTCCCACTGATACCAATGAAGGGGCACTATTTATCCCACTGATACCAATGATGGGGCACTATTCCTCCCACTGACACCAATGATGGGGCACTATTCCTCCCATGGACACTAATGGTGGGGCACTAATTATCCTACTAATACCACTGATGGGGCACTATTCCTTCCACTGATACCAATGATGGGACACTATTCCTCCCACTTACACAAAGGATGGGACACTATTCCTCCCACTGACACCAATGATGGGGCACTCTTCCTCCCACTGACACCAATGATGGGGCACTCTTCCTCCCATGGACACCAATGGTGAGGCAATATCATAATTTTGTTACTCCTACTGACCATAAATCCTGAGGCATTGTGTACTCCCACCAGAGGAAAGGTTTGGAGATCCCTGGTTTATAGTAACAAAACAAACGTCAAAGCTCAATAAATGGTTCTTCAGATTGACCTCTGATGGTACTAAATATTTAAAAATGGGATCAGTGCTCAAAAAGTAATATAAAGCCATGACGGCCCATGAATGAATAAATAAGAAGCAATCAAAGGGTGAAAACAATGACCTTTCCTAGAGAAAATGCTGCTCCAAGCTAACATCAGTGCTGGCCCAAAGAATTCAGGCATCAGCTCTTGGTCTTGTGATTTCAGCCCTCAAAACAGAAGAGCCGTTCCAAACACTGGTCAAAGTTCTTCCCCCCAAATGCTGAGGCTTTGGACATGGGGTCAGTACTGGAGGGAGCCTAGAACAGTGTTTTCTCCAGCAAAGCTGTTTCAACTCTTCACTTATTCTTTATCCATCCATCGCAGCAAGAGCTTCGTGTTAACATTTGAGAGTAGGTCCACCTGAATTAGATGTCCTCTAAGACGCGCCTTCCTTTCTCTGGTACAAAACTCCGCATATAGTCTCATCTCTCAGATTGCATTCGGATCTTGGAGCTAGGGGCATACATGACAAGTGCGAGTATGTAGGCTCAGCAAGAGGAAGGAAGATATTAGATTCATTGATTAGCTCGCCAGCACAGATGGTAGCGAGTAACATAATAATCAGATGGAATTTGCTGTATTTAAGAATACCGGAGGCAAGCAAAACATGATTGTCAGTAGAATCTGAAGAAGAGCTTAAATGAGCACTATTTACATCTGCACGGGTGAGCTAAAATAGCACGGAATTTACATGATGTCACGAAAAAAAAAAAAAAATCCCTTTTTGGAAAAATGATAAGCTTCCCTTGCCTATAACGGTTATACACATGTGAAAGAATTACAAAAACTGATTTAAGCGTGATCACTCCTTTCCAGGAGGTCATTGCTGCTAGTTTTGGGTGCTGGTACAGATGGATCACCTCCAATGATCCTAGGGTGACAACTAAATATTGTAGTTTAGAAGGTCAGTGGGACAGAGTTTGGTAAACCTTCTGTGTTGCCAATGGCAACAGCCAACTAACAGATACACTGTATTTCCAATAGTAGTCCAAACTTTACTAGGGTTTCCTTGATTTGTGGTTCTTTGACCTTCCACCTGATGGTGCCTACATAGGCTATATTGCCAAAAGTATCGTGCTCGCCCTCCAAATTATTATTATTATACAGTATTTATATAGAGCCAAAAGGTTTGCTCAGCGCTGTACATTATAGTGGGGGACAGAACATGAGACAATACAATACATGAGGGGTTCAAGGGCCCTGCTCTTTCGAGCTTACAATCTAGGAGGGGGGGGATAGTGGTACAGGAGGAAGTAGCTGTGGGGGATGGAGTGGTAGGAGGAGTGGAGGAGACCGGCTGCTAGGTGAGGGTGGGGTAGGCTTCCCTGAAGAGATGGGTTTTCAGGGTGCGCCTGAAGGTAAGGAGGGTAGGTGACAGTCTGATGGATTGGGGTAGAGAGTTCCAGAGGATGGGGAAGTCCTGGAGAAATCCTACAGTCGGGCGTGGGAGGAAGAGACCAGGGAGCTAGAAAGTAGGAGGGCTTGTGAGGAGCGAAGAGTACGTGTTGGGTGCTATTTGGGTATCAGGTCGGTGAGGTAGTTTGGGGCAGCGTTATGAATGGCTTTATATGTCAGTGTTAGTAGTTTGAATTTAATGCGTTGGGCAATCGGAAGCCAGTGGAGGGAATGACAGAGGGGGGTGGAGGACACTGAGTGGAGGCCAGTGGAGAGAATGACAGAGGGGAGTGGCAGAAGTGGAGCGGTTGGTAAGGTGGATGAGTCTGGCCCCTGAGTTCAGGATAGACTGAAGCGGGGATAGCCTGTGATGAGGTAGGCCGGTGAGGAGGGAGTTGCAGTAGTCCAGGTGTGAGATAATAAGGGAGTGAACGAGTTGTTTAATGGTGTCTGGGGTTAGGAGAGGACGTATCTTGGAGATGTTGCGGAAGTGGAGCCTGCATGAATTTGCCAGCGATTGGACATGAGGTTGGAAGGATAGGTTTGAGTCCAAATCATGTGATTCAGGTGCTCCAATCCCCTCCATGGACACAGGTGTATACAATCAAGCCCCTAGACATGCAGACGGCTTCTACAAACATTGGTGAAAGAATGGGTCGCTCTCAGGAGCTCAGTGACTCCAAGCGTGGTCCCGTGATAGGTGGCCACCTGTGCAATAAGTCCATCCGTGACATTTCCTGGCTACTAAATATTCCACGCTCAACTGTTAGTGGGATTATAACAAAGTGGAAGCAACTGGGAACAATAGCCACTCAGCCACCAAGTGGTAGGCCACGTCACATGACAGAGAGGGGGTCATCGCATGCTGAAGCGCACAGTGCGCAGAAGTCACCAACTGTCTGCAGAGTCAATAGCTAAAGACCTCCAAGCGTGGTCCCGTGATAGGTGGTCACCTGTGCAATAAGTCCATCCGTGACATTTCCTGGCTACTAAATATTCCACGCTCAACTGTTAGTGGGATTATAACAAAGTGGAAGCTACTGGGAACAACAGCCACTCAGCCACCAAGTGGTAGGCCACGTCACATGACAGGGTCAGCGCATGCTGAAGCGCACAGTGCGCAGAAGTCACCAACTGTCTGCAGAGTCAATAGCTCTACATGGGTCAAATTCCGAAATAATTTTCTTTCGAAAATCTTTTCTTAGAATCTTTGTTCGAATTTCGCACCATTGGAGGGCCAAAGAAACTTTTTGAGCAACCATCAAATTTGAGTGATCGGGCATGTTGGAAGGTTTTTGAAAAACAAACAAATTTCTAATCAACGATGGGAGAATTGTACAAGAAATATAATAAAAAAAGAGCGTGACCTGGAAAGAAAAGAAAAATCTTGGCCATGAAAATTCTTTTCTGTAGCAACATGTAAAATTGAAGGCTTGTTGGTCGAATTTCGAAATCGATGGTGGCACCATGGGATTACAAAATGCACAAAATTTTGGATTTTCGAAAGAAAATTCATTCGGAGTTTGACCCATGCATGGCCTGCATAAGCCTGAGGGTCTGCCCTCGCTTCAAAGCCCACTAATATGGTCAGGTCAGAGTCTTGAGCTGCAATGCTGAGTAATGGTCAGCAGACGGTGACGCTTAAAAGCTGATCATTACAATCAGATTGGTGATGGGTTAGACATCGAATCAACTCCCTTACTGGAAACCAGGAGCGGACTGACAACTCATGGGGCCCCCGGGCAATAGGGGATCATGGGGCCCCTATGTCCTCACCCAGACTCAAAGCACACCCAAAAAAGCTTATGAAAGGTACCAGGGGCATCTCATGGGGCCCCCTACTGACCCCGGACCCTCGGGCAGTGCCCGAGTGCCCGAATGGTCAGTCCGACCCTGCTGGAAACTACACTCATCACTGTAAAGACACCTGTTCAATTGCTTGGTAACACAAATTGCTAATCAGCCAATCACATGGCAGCACCTCAATGCATTTCGGCATCTCGACGTGGAGAAGACGACTTGCTGAAGTTCAAACCGAGCATCAGAATGGGGAAGACGGGATTTAAGTGACTTTGAACGTGGCATGGTTGTTGGTGCCAGATGGGCTGGTCTGACTGTTTCATAAAAACTGCTGATCTACTGGGATTTTCACACACAGCCATCTCTAGGGTTTACAGAGAATGGTCCAAAAAGATCAAACAGTGAGTGGCAGTTGTGTGGACCAAAATGCCAAAATGTCAGAGGTCAATGGGAAGACTGGTTCAGTTGTGACATTCAGATGGTAGGGTCAGAATTTGGCGTAAACAACATGAAAGTATGGATCCGTCCTACCTTGTATCATCGGTTCAGGCTGGTGGTGTCATGGTGTGGGGTACCTAATAAAGTGTCCAGAGAGAGTAGATATTAGACTTACTGGTCTTTCAAGTGTAGCGCTCAACCTCGGAGGGGCCGCTGAGAATGTACCCAAGTCTTCCCAAGTCCCAATGTACCCAAGTCTTCCCAAGTCCCAATGTACCCAAGTCTTCCCAAGTCCCAATGTACCCAAGTCTTCCCAAGTCCCAATGTACCCAAGTCCCAATGTACCCAAGTCTTCCTTGCTAGTACAGAGGCTGTCAGTCATAAGCACCATTCCATGCACACCGAAAACACAGGCTCAGTCAAGGGGATGTCTTTTTAGAATTTTTGCCGAGTAACTTTGAAACAGTAGAGGGGTTGAGGGGTTTCAGGATACTTCATAACGACCAATAGGAGGACAGACTTCTAGCTCAGATTCTTATTTTTTTTAAGTCCGCGAACGTGCGAAAAACGAAAAAACCCGTAAGTGATCACAAAAAACGTGCAAGTGCAAAACACCACACAAAAAAGTGCACTTAGGGGTGTGCTTTGTCCTTCCCCCGAAAGGGATGGACCTCTACCCCGATCCCCCGGGGCACAAAGCTCCTAAGAGGGACAAGGTTCCCATTTGGTCCACCAAGCCAAAAGGCCTGGCGGACCACCGTTCCTTGTGGCCAGCCGAAGCCAGCCACTCAGTACTTGGCCAGGGGGTTCTCCCGAAGAGAAAACCCCCTAGGGACAGGGGAGGAAGGAACCAAAAGTCCACACATCCTCCCCCTAGAATTTAGGGTAGGCCCGAGGACCCACACCCTCCATCCTGTGAGAAAAAAACACACACATAAGTGAAAAGGTGACAAACAGTGGGAGAAATAATAAATTAAATAAATAAAAAGTGGTCGTGCCAAATGTGTACAGACCAAGCCCTGAGGCCTAAGCTCAGATTCTTATTGTAGCAGGCACACATTAAAGTTCCAACCAGGTCTAACTGAAAATGTCCCAGGAACTGTCTGCCAGCCAGCCTCCACAGATAGATCCCCAGTGAGGGAGATGAAAGATCCTTCTCCAGACCAGGACTTCAGAACAGGGCCCTCCAGCAAAAACCCATTCACAGTCTTCTCCAGGCCTCCAGCCCAGCTCCTGCTAAGGCCCAGACGGGTATTTTGGTCTCAGTAGAGCGGTCTCACAGGGGCAGCAGCCCCTAGAGAACTGAAACCCTCAATGAAGAGGAAAGAACAGTCTGGAAAGGCCTTCTAAATATGTATCACCTTCCCAGCCACCTTCTGGATGCCTCCTTCCAGGAACTGGCTGAGGCACGGTACATTTTTATAATTGGATATTTGACTCTCCTCGTCCTGTATTCTGGAAGCTTCTCCCAGAAGTTGGTAAGAGAAATGTAACACCCAGCTTAGGAAGCCCTGGCCAAACAGAAACAATAGATGACTGCTCCAGTGACGACAGTGAGACCAAAAACTAGAATGAGCCTAACAACCTAACTAAAGGAAGGTGCTACACAATGTATAGCTGTCAAGCCATGTTGGAGCATGTAGTCATGTCGGAGGAGACACCAGCCATCTCACCAGCCATTGGTTTCAGGATGAGCCTCTTGGCTCTCTACCAAAAGCAGAGTTAGATCCACATCTGTATGTCTACAGTACATCTTTGCCCACCACAAAACTTGAGGACATTGCACGCAGAATCCATCCATCTGAGGAACCTGTAATTTGTCCAGTATCACCAGGACCTGAGAACCCAAATATGGTCCCAATAAAGTTCCATTAGAGAACCTCAAAGTTGGAGCTCTATGGGCTCATTTACACTTGCTTCGACTTTAACACACATTAAAGCGCTTACAGCTTCAACATGCTTTTTTAAATGTGTTTTTGATGTTTCTGTGATGCTTTGGTGATGTTTTTTTGAAGATTTAATGAAGCTTGGCAAATGCCCTGAGTGCGTGTTGATTTTCTATTTGAGTTAAAGGGGCCCAGTAGAACCCCAGATCAGTAGGACCACCCTCAGCGGATCCCCAGCTCTTTTGTACCCCTGTTATGCAGACCCCCCAGATTATTGGCACCCTCGATCAGCAGATCCCCTGCTCAGTAGTACCCCCAGCTCTGCTTATGTCCCACTCAGTAGTACCCCCAGCTCTGCTGATCCCCGCTCACTAGTAACCCCCTGCTTTGTTATCTCCCAGTCAGTAGTACGCCCAGCTCTACTGATCCCCACTCAATAGTAGCTCCCAGCTTTGCTGATCTCCCACTCAGTAGTACGCCCAGCTCTGCTGATCCCTGCTCAGTAGTAACCCCCAGCTCTGCTGATCTCCCAGTCAGTAGTACGCCCAGCTCTGCTGATCCCCCGCTCAGTAGTAACCAGGGGCGGACTGACCATTTGGAAACTCGGGCACTGCCCGAGGGCCCGGGGTCAGTAGGGGGCCCAATGAGATGCCCCTGGTACCTTTTTTATAGGCTTTTTTGAGTTTGGGCAAGGACACAGGGGCCCATGATCCCCTATTGCCGGGGGGCCCCATAAGATGTCAGTCCGCCCCTGGTAGTAACCCCCAGCTTTGCTGATCTCCCACTCAGTAGTACGCCCAGCTCTGCTGATCCCCTGCTCAGTAGTAACCCTCAGCTCTGCTGATCCTCTAGTTTTCTGATCCTCTCTGGTCCCTTCTTACCTCCCGCTATATTGCTTCTATGTTGCGCACTACATGACATTACTAGTTTCTCCTACTCAGGTCCGCCAACTCTGCTGATCCTCTGCCACTCCAGTCCCCACTCACCTTCCGCCATAGTGTTCCCATGTTGCACACCACGTGTGCCGTGTTGCTAGTTGCTCCACGCTAGTCCAGACCCCGCTCACCTTTCTGCTGCTCCACACTGCACACCGGATTTGACGTCTGCACCAGACACTCCCAGAATATGTACACATGAACTGGAAGTGACTGCTGGTGACATTTTTCCAGTTCATTTGTTGGCCTACCAGTGCATCCTGGGATATCTTATACCTGCAATACCTCCAAACAAAGCAAAGCTTAATCTGAATACATGCCCCTCAAAAGCAGCAGGTGCTGTTAACAAGCTTTGTCAAAGACCTCTATAGTGGCTTTGAGATGCTTTGAAGCCACCATGGACTTCCATGGTGGCTTTGAGATTCTTTGAAGCCACCATAGACTTCTATGGTGGCTTTGAAATGCTTTGAAGCCACCATAGACTTCTATGCTGGCTTTGAGATGCTTTGAAGCCACCATAGACTTCTATGCTGGCTTTGAGATGCTTTGAAGCCACCATAGACTTCTATGGTGGCTTTGAGATGCTTTGAAGCCACCATAGACTTCTATGGTGGCTTTGAGATGCTTTGAAGCCACCATAGACTTCTATGGTGGCTTTGAGATGTTTTGCCAAGCAAAGCAAGTGTAAACAAGCCCTAAGATTCTACTAAAACCACCCCTGGCTCCATAACTTAGATCATTGGCAAGCCAAACAGTAGCTTCAGCCGTGGCTGTGCTAACCGGTTCTCTTTCAAGCACTGGCTCTGCATTTCCCACAATGCACTACTCCAGCAGGGGTTAAAGCAGACTGCAGTCTATCTGTAAACAACACAGGGAATAATTATACATAATATACACTTCTGAGTCTGCTGCTTATACCATAATTATACATCTTCCTTTGCCGTCACCGGAGATGCTGCCGAGCTGCGAGGCTTCTGCCGAAACAATACAATTTCTACCTGCTAGACTAACAGGTGCAACGCTCTATGGTTGGCTTCGAGGTGATGTCTACAAAGTGGAATGTCCGCTGTCATTCCCTGTGGATGCCAGGATTGAGGTCTTACATCCATCAGAGGCCCACATGGGTTTTAATCTAAATGGTTCCAGCTGGCCAAGTGCTTCTAGATTTTAGAATAGGCTCTAAGTCTCCGTCGGCTTGGGTTCCAAAGTGGGAGCTTGGTAGGCGTTTCATACAGCTGTTGAGCTCTCCCAACTATCGGGTCCAAATGTGTCAGCTCACCCTGAGGGATTGTTGAGTTGTACGCAATGTTTCTCGAGACGTTCCACCCCATCGGTGTCTCCGCTTCGTCATCCAGACACTGTGGAAAAATTGCCCAGCGCAAATCAAAGGGAGGACGGAATTCCTTTTCATCACTTCTAGATTTTTTTGTATCTTATTGTCAGAATGGTTCAAAGAAGTAGAGGTTGGTGAGAAAAAAAATGACAACAGGGTTTCAAATAGGTTTGTTACCATAGTTTCGAGCATAGTGGTAAATCACCCACGTCTCATGTGTCTAGGGAGCTTCAGCAACAAGATTTGTCAATTTTGGGTTAAGTAGGAATGGGTTAAAATGCCTGAGTTTTATTTTTGCCCATTGGTAGAATTTCTTTTCACTTCCTGTCCAGTGGGAGGAATAGTGGCTCATCATTGGTATCAGTGGGAGGAATAGTGCCCCATCATTGGTATCAGTAGGAGGAATAGTGCCCCATCATTGGTATCAGTGGGAGGAATAGTGCCCCATCATTGGTATCAGTAGGAGGAATAGTGCCCCATCATTGGTATCAGTGGGAGGAATAGTGCCCCATCATTGGTGTCAGTGGGAGGAATTGTGCCCCATCATTGGTGTCAGTGGGAAGAATAGTGCCCCATCATTGGTGTCAGTGGGAAGAATAGTGCCCCATCATTGTTGTCAGTGGGAGGAATAGTGCCCCATCATTGGTATCAGTGGGAGGAATATTGCCCCATCATTGGTATCAGTGGGAGGTATAGTGCCCCATCATTGGTATAAGTGGGATGAATAGTGTCCCATCATTGGTGTCAGTGGGAGGAATAGTGCCCCATCATTGGTATCAGTGGGAGGAATAGTGCTCCATCATTGGTATCAGTGGAAGGAATAGTGCCCCATCATTGGTATCAGTAGGAGGAATAGTGCCCCATCATTGGTGTCAGTGGGAGGAATATTGCCCCATCATTGGTATCAGTGGGAGGAATAGTGCCCCATCATTGATGTAAGTAGAAGAAATAGTGCCCCATCATTGGTGTCAGTGGGAGGAATAGTGCCCCATCATTGGTATCAGTGGGAGGAATAGTGTCCCATCATTGGTGTCAGTAGAAGGAATAGTGCACCATCATTGGTATCACTGGGAGGAATAGTGCCCCATCATTGGTGTCAGTGGGAGGAATAGTGCCCCATCATTGGTGTCAGTGGGAGGAATAGTGCCCCATCATTGGTATCAGTAGGAGGAATAGTGCCCCATCATTGGTGTCAGTAGGAGAAATAGTGCCCCATCATTGGTATCAGTAGGAGGAATAGTATCCCATCATTGGTGTCAGTGGGAGGAATAGCGCACCATCATTGGTATCAGTGGGAGGAATAGTGCCCCATCATTGGTATTAGTGAGAGGAATAGTATCCCATCATTGGTATCAGTAGGAGGAATAGTGCCCCATCATTGGTGTCAGTGGGAGGAATAGTGCCCCATCATGGGTATCAGTAGAAGGAATAGCGCCCCATCATTGGTATCAGTGGGAGGAATAGTGCCCTGTCATTGGTATTAGTGGGAGGAATAGTGCTCCATCATTGGTGTCAGTGGGAGGAATGGTGCCCCATCATTGGTGTAAGTGGGAGGAATGGTGCCCCATCATTAGTATCAGTGGGAGGAATAGTGCCCCATCATTAGTATCAGTGGGAGGAATAGTGCCCCATCATTGGTGTCAGTGGGAGGAATAGTGCCCCATCATTGGTGTCAGTGGGAGGAATAGTGCCCCATCATTGGTATCAGTGGGAGGAATAGTGCCCCATCATTGGTGTCAGTGGGAGGAATAGTGCCCCATCATTGGTGTCAGTGGGAGGAATGGTGCCCCATCATTGGTGTAAGTGGGAGGAATGGTGCCCCATCATTAGTATCAGTGGGAGGAATAGTGCCCCATCATTAGTATCAGTGGGAGGAATAGTGCCCCATCATTGGTGTCAGTGGGAGGAATAGTGCCCCATCATTGGTGTCAGTGGAAGGAATAGTGTCCCATCATTGGTATCAGTGGGAGGAATAGTGCTCCATCACTGGTGTCAGTGGGAGGAATAGTGTCCCATCGTTGGTGTCAGTGGGAGGAATAGTGCCCCATCATTGGTATCAGTGGGAGGAATAGTGCCCCATCATTGGTGTCAGTGGGAGGAATAGTGCCCCATCATTAGTGTCAGTGGGAGGAATAGTGCCCCATCATTGGTGTCAGTGGGAGGAATAGTGCCCCATCATTGGTGTCAGTGGGAGGAATAGTGCCCCATCATTAGTGTCTGTGGGAGGAATAGTGGCTCATATAATTGGCAGTAATAGTGCCCTAAGGGCTTGATAAAAGCTGCCAGAGGGATGCATCCGACTATTGGGTCACAGTTTGGAGACCAACGGTGCAGATAAAACCAAGGACTGCTTGTACAGGAGAAGAAGATACATTTATGGGTAAGCAGTGTCCTTTATAACCCTATACAAGAGGCTTTGTGTTCTCTTCTGAGTGGAGCTTGTCTTTCACAAAGGCCGCAGGTGGTGAGCTCTTAGATCAGGACATGGACGCTATCAACTAAAAAGATTCCAGAGAAAAGATAACAGGACACCCGGAGATAAGGTGACATGTATGAGGTGACTATGCCCCCTCCGTCATCACCTTTGTGTATAAAGAGACCAGTGGGACAGATGGGCGCACACCATGTCCCCGACCCATTGTGGACAGCGGTTGCCCCAGAGACCTAGCAGACATGATCTCACAAAGATGGCAGCTGAGGAAAGCCAAGATCTCCAGGGGATTGAACATCTGAGGAGGACACGGCCATGTTTTGGAAATAGGACACCCCCAGCAGGAAGAGACACTCAACAAACACGGATACTAATGAGAAAAGATCCTCCACAGGGAAAACAATCCACCAACACTCCTTCATTAACAAGGAAACCAACACTGGCCCCAGATTATGCATCTGGCCTGAGGCCACTGAGTAGTGTCTGTATACAAGATAGATAGATAGATAGATAGATAGATAGATAGATAGATAGATAGATAGATAGATAGATAGATAGATAGATAGATAGATAGATAGATAATAGATAGATAGATAGATAGATAGATAGATAGATAGATAGATAGATAGATAATAGATAGATAGATAGATAGATAGATAGATAGATAGATAGATAGATAGATAATAGATAGATAGATAGATAATAGATAGATAGATAGATAGATAGATAGATAGATAGATAATAGATAGATAGATAGATAATAGATAGATAGATAGATAGATAGATAGATAATAGATAGATAGATAATAGATAGATAGATAGATAGATAGATAGATAGATAGATAGATAGATAGATAGATAGATAATAGATAGATAGATAATAGATAGATAGATAGATAGATAGATAGATAGATAGATAGATAATAGATAGATAGATAATAGATAGATAGATAGATAGATAGATAGATAGATAGATAATAGATAGATAATAGATAGATAGATAGATAATAGATAGATAGATAGATAGATAGATAGATAGATAGATAGATAGATAGATAATAGATAGATAATAGATAGATAGATAGATAGATAGATAGATAGATAGATAATAGATAGATAATAGATAGATAGATAGATAGATAGATAGATAGATAGATAGATAGATAATAGATAGATAATAGATAGATAGATAGATAGATAGATAGATAATAGATAGATAATAGATAGATAGATAATAGATAGATAGATAGATAATAGATAGATAGATAGATAGATAGATAGATAGATAGATAGATAGATAGATAGATAGATAGATAATAGATAGATAGATAATAGATAGATAATAGATAGATAGATAGATAGATAGATAGATAGATAGATAATAGATAGATAGATAGATAGATAGATAGATAGATGATAGATAGATAGATAGATAGATAGATAGATAGATAAATAGATAGATAATAGATAGATAGATAATAGATAGATAGATAGATAGATAGATAGATAGATAGATAGATAGATAATAGATAGATAGATAGATAATAGATAGATAGATAATAGATAGATAGATAGATAATAGATAGATAGATAGATAGATAGATAGATAGATAGATAGATAGATAGATAGATAATAGATAGATAGATAGATAGATAGATAATAGATAGATAGATAGATAGATAGATAGATAGATAGATAGATAGATAATAGATAGATAGATAGGTAGATAGATAGATAGATAATAGATAGATAGATAATAGAAAGATAATAGATAGATAGATAGATAGATAGATAGATAGATAGATAGATAATAGATAGATAGATAGATAGATAGATAGATAGATAATAGATAGATAGATAATAGATAGATAGATGATAGATAATAGATAGATAGATAGATAGATAGATAGATAGATAGATAGATAATAGATAGATAATAGATAGATAGATAGATAGATAGATAATAGATAGATAGATAGATAGATAGATAGATAGATAGATAGATAGATAATAGATAGATAGATAATAGATAGATAGATGATAGATAATAGATAGATAGATAGATAGATAGATAGATAGATAGATAGATAGATAGATAGATAGATAGATAATAGATAGATAATAGATAGATAGATAGATAGATAGATAATAGATAGATAGATAGATAGATAGATAGATAGATAGATAGATAGATAGATAATAGATAGATAGATAGATAGATAGATAGATAATAGATAGATAGATAGATAGATAATAGATAGATAATAGATAGATAGATAGATAATAGATAGATAATAGATAGATAGATAGATAGATAGATAGATAGATAGATAGATAGATAATAGATAGATAGATAGATAAATAGATAGATAGATAATAGATAGATAGATAGATAATAGATAGATAGATAGATAGATAGATAGATAGATAGATAGATAATAGATAGATAGATAGATAGATAGATAGATAGATAATAGATAGATAGATAGATAATAGATAGATAGATAGATAGATAGATAGATAGATAGATAGATAATAGATAGATAGATAGATAGATAGATAATAGATAGATAGATAGATAGATAGATAGATAGATAGATAATAGATAGATAGATAGATAGATAGATAGATAGATAGATAATAGATAGATAGATAGATAGATAATAGATAGATAGATAGATAGATAGATAGATAGATAATAGATAGATAGATAATAGATAGATAGATAATAGATAGATAGATAGATAGATAGATAGATAGATAATAGATAGATAATAGATAGATAGATAGATAGATAGATAGATAATAGATAGATAGATAATAGATAGATAGATAGATAGATAGATAGATAATAGATAGATAATAGATAGATAGATAGATAGATAGATAGATAGATAGATAGATAGATAGATAATAGATAGATAGATAGATAAATAGATAGATAGATAATAGATAGATAGATAATAGATAGATAGATAGATAGATAGATAGATAGATAGATAGATAGATAGATAGATAGATAATAGATAGATAGATAATAGATAGATAATAGATAGATAGATAGATAGATAATAGATAGATAGATAGATAGATAGATAATAGATAGATAGATAGATAGATAGATAGATAGATAGATAGATGATAGATAGATAGATAGATAGATAGATAAATAGATAGATAATAGATAGATAGATAATAGATAGATAGATAGATAGATAGATAGATAGATAGATAGATAATAGATAGATAGATAGATAATAGATAGATAGATAGATAGATAGATAGATAGATAGATAGATAGATAATAGATAGATAGATAGATAGATAGATAGATAGATAATAGATAGATAGATAGATAGATAGATAATAGATAGATAGATAGATAGATAGATAGATAGATAGATAGATAATAGATAGATAGATAGATAATAGATAGATAGATAATAGAAAGATAATAGATAGATAGATAGATAGATAGATAGATAGATAGATAGATAGATAGATAATAGATAGATAGATAGATAGATAGATAGATAGATAGATAGATAGATAATAGATAGATAGATAATAGATAGATAGATGATAGATAATAGATAGATAGATAGATAGATAGATAGATAGATAGATAGATAGATAGATAGATAGATAATAGATAGATAGATAGATAGATAGATAGATAGATAATAGATAGATAGATAGATAGATAGATAGATAGATAGATAGATAGATAATAGATAGATAGATAGATAGATAGATAGATAGATAGATATCTAGATAATAGATAGATAGATAGATAGATAATAGATAGATAGATAGATAGATAGATAGATAATAGATAGATAGATAATAGATAGATAGATAGATAGATAGATAGATAGATAGATAGATAGATAGATAGATAGATAATAGATAGATAATAGATAGATAGATAGATAATAGATAGATAATAGATAGATAGATAGATAGATAATAGATAGATAGATAGATAGATAGATAGATAGATAGATAGATAATAGATAGATAATAGATAGATAGATAGATAGATAGATAGATAATAGATAGATAGATAATAGATAGATAGATAGATAGATAGATAGATAGATAGATAGATAATAGATAGATAGATAGATAGATAGATAGATAGATAGATAGATAATAGATAGATAGATAGATAGATAGATAGATAGATAGATAATAGATAGATAGATAGATGATAGATAATAGATAGATAGATAGATAATAGATAGATAGATAGATAGATAGATAGATAGATAGATAGATAATAGATAGATAGATAGATAGATAGATAGATAGATAGATAGATAGATAATAGATAGATAATAGATAGATAGATAGATAGATAGATAGATAGATAGATAGATAGATAGATAGATAATAGATAGATAGATAGATAGATAGATAGATAGATAATAGATAGATTAATAGATAGATAGATAGATAGATAGATAATAGATAGATAGATAGATAGATAGATAATAGATAGATAGATAGATAGATAGATAGATAGATAGATAGATAATAGATAGATAATAGATAGATAGATAGATAGATAGATAGATAGATAATAGATAGATAGATAGATAGATAGATAATAGATAGATAGATAGATAGATAGATAGATAGATAGATAATAGATAGATTAATAGATAGATAGATAGATAGATAGATAGATAGATAGATAGATAATAGATAGATAGATAGATAGATAGATAGATAGATAGATAGATAATAGATAGATAATAGATAGATAGATAGATAGATAGATAGATAGATAGATAGATAATAGATAGATAGATAGATAGATAGATAGATAGATAATAGATAGATAGATAATAGATAGATAATAGATAGATAGATAGATAGATAGATAGATAGATAGATAGATAGATAATAGATAGATAATAGATAGATAGATAGATAGATAGATAGATAGATAGATAGATAGATAGATAGATAGATAATAGATAATAGATAGATAGATAGATAGATAGATAATAGATAGATAGATAGATAGATAGATAGATAGATAGATAGATAGATAGATAGATAATAGATAATAGATAGATAGATAATAGATAGATAGATAGATAGATAGATAGATAGATAGATAGATAGATAGATAGATAGATAGATAGATAATAGATAGATAATAGATAGATAGATAATAGATAGATAGATAGATAGATATATAGATAGATAGATAGATAGATAGATAGATAGATAGATAGATAATAGATAGATAGATAATAGATAGATAATAGATGATAGATAATAGATAGATAGATTATAGATGATAGATAGATAGATTATAGATGATAGATAATAGATAGATAATAGATAGATGATAGATTATAGATGATAGATAGATAGATTATAGATGATAGATAATAGATAGATAGATTATAGATGATAAATAGATAGATAGATAATAGATAGATAGATAGATAATAGATAGATAATAGATAGATGGATAGATAGATAGATAGATAATAGATAGATAGATAGATAATAGATAATAGATAGATAGATAGATAGATAATAGATAGATAGATAGATAATAGATAGATAGATAGATAGATAGATAGATAATAGATAATAGATAGATAGATAGATAGATAGATAGATAGATAATAGATAGATAGATAATAGATAGATAGATAATAGATAGATAGATTATAGATGATAAATAGATAGATGGATAGTCAGGTACAAGTTTTCATCTGCTACTCAGGTGTCCCCATCACACAGGAATGACACCACACCGGATGGAATATTCAATACATTTCCAGCAATGGTTCCTCTTCCATTGGTGGACAGAACATTCTGAGGATTATTCGCGTTCCGTTCTGCTCCTCCCTATGGCGGCCTCCTCTGGTTCCGGCAGACAGGTCCTCTTTGACTTGCCAGTGCCAGGAAATGTCTTTCCTCCGGTAAGCACGCGGATATCATCCTGACGGGCACCTCATAAAGGATTCAGGACTTTTGGCTCTGACACAGGAAGGAAGAGAACTATTTATACTCTGAATTCTCTGACTGCTGCAGATCTGTTTGGCAGAAGACAAGGACATCAGATCCATAATGTGAGATCCCGGCCCGCCTGCTCTCCTACACAATGTCCCTGGAAATGAAAAGTCACCCCGGCAAGGTCCTGCTGCTCCTCGTGTGCTCATAGAGATCATTCACAATACAATATGTACGTGATCTGTGCCTGCCGCACCCGAGGTTTCCCATTCTCTTTGTATTGCTTCCTTTGTGTGAAATCCCTGGGGTTCCCTCCAGTCCCTCTGCTTTCCTGTTTCAAACTGACCACACTAGACACGACGGCACGTCCTTCCCAGCGTGGTCAGTTTTCTGGCTGTTCTGGAATCACAGCCTTCCTGTCCTCCAATGGCCAAGACTTGTGCTGATACACCACCCCTGCGCAGCCATTCACTGGGAACATCAGTGTGTCTCTACCAGTCTGTGCAATGGCAGCCCCAATAAGTGCATAGCAGCTGGGTACATTTTTTATTTTTTTTTTTTTTTAAAGAAAAGAAAAGGCCTAAGTCACATGATTCAGATAATGGCAATAAAAGGTTAAATAATTATAAATTATTAATATTATACAGGATTTATATAGCGCCAACGGTTTGCTCAGCGCTTTACATTATTTCATGTTTCAATATAGGATAAAATGTATCAATAATAATATACCAACATAATATTTTTTTAACAGGTATTACCAATATGATATATATGAATTCTAAATAATTACATAATATATCAATATAACATAAAATATATCAATACCAAAGACATAATATACCAATATAATATTTTTTAACAGGTATTACCAATATAATATTTAAGAATTCTAAATAATTTTAAATAAAAATTATATAATAAATAAGGAGGAAATAATAATATTTCTGCATCATTTTATACCCATTATTCTGTAATATAGCAGTATAATATATAATATATAAATAAAATATATAATAATGATAAATTATTGTGTAATACATTAAAATAAAATAATATTTTTAAATAATGATAGAATATACCGATATATCGCATCAATATTATAAATAATTGCATAACCATAATTCTTTGAGAGTTATACTGTGTATATTATATAATATATTCATTGAATAATATATCACTATAATATACAAAAAATATATATCAAATGATTGCATAATATATCAAATAACATAAAAAAAAAAAAATAATAATGGGATAGATAATACATCAATATCACATTCTGATATATCAATATAATTTATAATAATTATTAAAAACTGTATAATCGTAGTTCTGTGATATAGCAATATACCATACATAATAGGTAAATAATAGATAAATATAACAATAAAATTATACATAATAATATAATATATACTGCAATAATTGTAAAGTATATTAATATACTAAAAAAATTATTTAAAAATTTCTAATAACAATAATATAGTAATATAAGATGTCTAAAAACACTTTTTTTAGGCATTTTATTACAGATGTGTAATATTAGACATTAATATAACATTAAAATTATACATAATAATATAAAATATACTGTGATATTTGTAAAGTATATTAATATAATACAAACAAATTATAAATAAATTTCTAAAAAAAATTTTTTCTTTAGGCATTTTATTACAGATGTGTAATATTAGACATTAATATAACATTAAAATTATACATAATAATATAAAATATACTTTAATAATTGTAAAGTATATTAATATAATACAAAACAATTATAAATAAATTACTAATAACAATAAAATAGTAATATAAGATGTCTAAAAACACTTTTTTTTAGGCATTTTATTACAGATGTGTAATATTAGACATTAATATAACATTAAAATTATACATAATAATATAAAATATACTTTAATAATTGTAAAGTATATTAATATCATACAAAACAATTATAAATAAATTACTAATAACAATAAAATAGTAATATAAGATGTCTAAAAACACTTTTTTTAGGCATTTTATTACAGATGTGTAATATTAGACATTAATATAACATTAAAATTATACATAATAATATATACTGTAATATTTGTAAAGTATATTAATATAATACAAAAAAATTATAAATAAATTACTAATAACAATAAAATAGTAATATAAGATGTCTAAAAACACTTTTTTTAGGCATTTTATTACAGGTGTGTAATATTAGACATTAATATAACATTAAAATTATACATAATAATATATACTGTAATATTTGTAAAGTATATTAATATAATACAAAAAAATTATAAATAAATTACTAATAATAATACTATAGTATTATAAGATGTCTAAAAACTCTTTTTTTAGGCATTTTATTACAGGTGTGTAATATTATACATTAATATAACATTATAATTATACATAATAATATAAAATATACTGTAATAATTGTAAAGTATATTAATATAATACAAAAAAATTATAAATAAATTACTAATAATAATACTATAGTAATATAAGATGTCTAAAAAAACTTTTTTTTTTTAGGCATTTTATTACAGATCTGTAATCGTAGACTTAATTGATTATTATTATTATTACTATTTGATTTGAAAAGGAGGGTGGGGGGGGGGGGGTGTTGGGAACAGAAGTATATAGATTTTTTTTAAACATTGTAGCTCCCTATCTCGGGGGCCCCGTTGCTCCTGGCAAGGTCAGGCTCTGGCTTGGTAACAAATTTCCCATCGATCAGTCGGACAGAATCCATCCAATCTGTCTTCCGAGTCTTTTGTTTTATTTATAAACTCTAATGGACGCTCATGGCGCTGTACGTTCATTTAATGTTTTATACATCCCGCTCCTTATCATTAACCCCTCGTGAGCCCGGACCTCCCATACTCGGCCAAGTCCTCAGAACAACAAGAACCGCGGTGTACATAGGACTGGTGTCTTGGTCTGGGAATTGTTCCCACGCTGTGTGGAGTTCCTGACTTTCTGATAATTACTTCCAAAATGTCAGGAAAAATTTTCCCATGATGAGTATTGAGGGATTCTCATGATCTGTGCTTTGGGTTCTATTTACATAATAACATCCTCATCTTCTTCAGGCATGGTTTCTCCTCCGAGGTTGGTGTGAGCTGCATAGTTCACACTGTTGTTTATACTAGAGGCCCTACAGCTGGTCAGAGGCCCAGGGGTCAGGCGATAGTATTCTGTACTGGCCTGTGGGTTGGGTGGTAGTATTCTGTGCTGGCTCCTATGTTGGGTGGTAGTATTCACTATTGGCCCATGGATCGGGTGGTAGTGTTCTGTATTTGCCCATTGGTCAAGGGGTAGTATTCAGTATTGGCCCATGGATCGGGTGGTAGTGTTCTGTATTTGCCCATTGGTCAAGTGGTAGCATTCAGTATTGGCCCATGGGTCAGTAGGGTAGTATTCTGTGTTGGCTCCTATTTTGGGTGGTAGTATTCTGTATTGGCCTGTGGGTCGGGTGACAGTATTCTGTTCTGGCCCCTATGTTGGGTGGTAGTATTCACTATTGGCCCATTGGGTTGGGTGGTAGTATTCACTATTGGCCTGTGGGTCGGGTGGTAGTATTCTGTGCTGGCTCCTATGTTGGGTGGTAGTATTCATTATTGGCCCATGGGTTGGGTGGTAGTATTCTGTATTGGCCCATGGGTTGGGTGGTAGTATTCTGTATTGGCCTGTGGGTCGGGTGACAGTATTCCGTATTGGCCCATGGATCGGGGTGGTAGTATTCTGTATTGGCCCATGGTTTCGGTGGTAGTATTCTATATTGGCCTTTGGGTCGGGTGGTAGTATTCTATATTGGCCTTTGGGTAGGGTGGTAGTGTTCTGTGCTGGCCCATGGGTCAGGTGGTAGTATTCAGTATTGGCCTGTGGGTCAGGTGGTAGTATTCTGTGCTGGCCCCTATGTTGGGTGGTATTATTCACTATTTGCCCATGGGTCGGGTGGTAGTATTCTATATTGGCCTTTGGGTCGGGTGGTAGTATTCTGTGCTGGCCCATGGGTCAGGTAGTAGTATTCAGTATTGGCCTGTGGGTCAGGTGGTAGTATTCTGTGCTGGCCCCTATGTTGGGTGGTAGTATTCACTATTGGCCCATGGGTCGGGTGGTAGTATTCTATATTGGCCTTTGGGTAGGGTGGTAGTATTCTGTGCTGGCCCATGGGTCAGGTGGTAGTATTCTGTATTGTCCTGTGGGTCGGTGGTACTATTCTGTGCTGGTCCCTATGTTGGGTGGTAGTATTCACCATTGGCCCATGGGTCAGGTGGTAGTATTCAATATTGGCCTGTGGATCAGGTGGTAGTATTCTGTGCTGGCCCCTATGTTGGGTGGTAGTATTTAGTACTGGCCCATGGTTCGGGTGATAGTATTCTGTATTGGCCCATGGGTCGGGTGGTAGTATTTTGTATTGGCCCATGGGTTGAGTGGTAGCATTCTGTGTTGGCCCCTATGTTGGGTGGTAGTATTCACTATTGGTCCATGGGTCAGGTGGTAGTATTCTGTATTGGTCTGTAGGAAAGATGGTAGTATTCCCTATTGGCCAATGGGTTGGGTCATAGTATTCCCTACTGGCCCTTGAGTCAGATTTTAGCATTCCATACTGGCCCATGGGTAGGGTCTTAGTATTTTCTGTATTGGCCTGTGGTTTCAATCTTAATATTCCCTATTGGCCCATGGGTTAGGTCATAGTATTCCATATTGGCCCATATGTTGAGTTGTAATATTTCATATTAGCCCGTAGGTCGAGTCATAGTTTTCTGTACTGGCCTGTGGATTGGGTCATATTATTACACATTGGCCCCTGGTTTGGGTTTTAGCATTTCCTATTGGCATGTGGGTCAGGTTGCAATATTCCATATTGGAATTTGGTCAGGTTGGAGTATTCTGTATTGGCCCATGGATGAGACAATGGTATTCTGTCTTGGCCCATGGATAGGGTGTTAATGTTCTGTACTGACCTGTGAGTCCAGTCTTAGTATTCAGCATTGGCTCATAGATTGGGTCATAGTATTTACTATTGACCCATGGGTCAGGTGGTAGCATTCCGTATTGGCCAGTAGGCCATGTGTTAGTATTCCGTATTTGCCCCTAAGTTGGGTGATAGCATTCCCTATTGGCCCATGGGTCAGGTTATAGTGTTCCTTTTTGGCCCATGGGTAGGATCTTAGTATCCTGTATTGGCCTGTGGGTCCAATCTTAGTATTCAGTATTGGCTCATTGGTTAGGTCATAGTATTCACCACTAGCCCAAAGGGTCAGGTTGTAGTATTCCATATTGGCCCATACGTTGAGCTGTAATATTTTGTATTAGCATTTAGGTTGGTTCATAGTATTCTGTATTGACCTGTGGATTGGGTCATATTATTGCACATTGGCCCCTGGTTTGGGTTGTAGTTTTCCCTATTGGCCTGTGGGTCGGGTGGTAGAATTCCATATTGACATGTAGGTCAGGTTCCAGTATTCTTTGTTGGTCGTGGACGAGGCCATAATATTCTGTATTAGCCCATGGGTAGGGTTTTTTGTATTCTGTAGTGGCCTGTGAGTCCAGTCTAAGTATTCAGCATTTGCCCGTGGATTGGATCATGGTGTTCCCTATTGGCCCACGGGTTGGTTGGTAGCATGCCGTATTGGCCAGTAGGCCAGGTGGTAGTATTCCGTATTGGCCCATGAGTCGGGTTGTAGTATTCAGTACTGGCCTATGGGTCCAGATTGTAGTGTTCCAAATTATCCTGTGGCTCAAGTGGTAATATTCCATATTGGCTATTAGATTTTGTCACAGTCTTCCATATTGACCCTTGAGCCATGTCATAAAATTTCATATTGACCTGTGGGTTGAGTCAAAACGTTTCTATTGGCCAGTGGGTTTGGTGGTGGTATTCTCTATTGGCCAGTGGGTTTGGTGGTGCTATTCCGTATTGGCCGGTTGGTTTGGTGGTGGTATTCCATATTTGCCTGTGGGCTTGGTGGTAAGACCCTTTGGCAAGTACATATTGGCCTGTGGGCTTGGTGGTGATGATTCATATTGGCCTGTGGGTTTGGTGTTGGTATTCCGTATTGGCCTGTGGGTTTGGTGGTGATATTCCATATTGGCCTGTGGGTTTGGTGGTGGTATTCCGTATTGGCCAGTGGGTTTGGTGGATGTGATTTGTATTGGCCAGTGGGTTTGGTGGTGGTATTCCGTATTGGCCTGTGGGTTTGGTGGTGGTATTCCGTATTGGCCTGTGGGTTTGGTGGTGGTGATTAGTATTGACCAGTGGGTTTGGTGATGGTATTCCTATTGGCCTGTGGGTTTGGTGGTGGTATTTCGTATCGGCAAGTGGGTTTGGTGGTGATGATTTGTATTGGCCAGTAGGTTTGATGGTGGTATTCCGTATTTGCCCATGGACCAGATCGTAAACTTCCATTTTGACCCATTTATCAGGTTGCAGTATTCTGTACTTGCCTATGGGTGTGGTCGTAATACTCCTTATAGGCCCGTGGCAGTCTCTTGTGACATAGCGACTTTTTTCTGTAACATGGCAGACTTTTCCAATGTGGCATCTCTCTCTTGTAACATATCGGTCTCTTGTGCCAGAGCTGCTTTTCCCGTACCACGGCAGTCTCTGGTAATAATGCGTCTCTCACTTGTAACATATCAGTCTCTTGTGACATAACAAGTGTGAAGTATTCAGACAATATAGGTGGATTTAGGGGTGCAAAGCTCGCTGGTCACGCCCATACACAGTAAGTGGGTTACAGGAATGGATCTTTCGCCCGTCCACAAGCACAGTCCCACGTACATCTGTAATGAGTGGCTGAGCACCAGCCGCCTGTCTCTTGGACCTATTTTTCCATAGACCCAGAATTCTCTCTTGTCATGATGCTCCACGGAACTGTGAATTACTCGGCATATTAAAATTCATTCCCATAGCCTAGATATGAAAGATCGCCGTGTAAAAATAGAACGTCCCTCCCGCTTCATTCCTGTAGGTGGCGCCAACACGACGGCGGGCCGCCTTGGCCAAGCTCCTGAGCCCTGACCCATAAAATGAGTTTGTGTGAGTTTGCATATCCTTTGCATCATCCTAATGGCGCTCGCTGATAAGTGCATGCTGACTAATGTTCTGAATCATCACTACAAGACCGTTTAATGACATTTATTAATGAAAAAAAAAAAAGCCCGACGTCGCTTCAAAGGCGGCCGCAGCCGGAAACATTTTATATAGCCTGCAGCGAGGGTCCTCATCTGTAGCTCTGCGTATCTCGGGGGGAGGGGGGCTATCTAATCACAGGAGCAAACTCATAGTCCGCAAATGCTATCTAATAGATGGCGAATGGCAAAAAAAAAATCCATGTGAGCTCTGACAGCGTCATATTACATATCCTGTTATTTTTTTAAAGCAGAACTCCGGGATAAACAAATATTGTCTAAATCCATCCATCATGTGTGTTCTTCCTGGAATCTTGGCGTGCTTTGTATTATTCTTCCAAATGTGTGCTGAAATGCATTCTGGGATTTTCTTCCCGCTGCTGCTCTCCTTCCTCGTGCAGGGTGACTGGTCTTGTTTCCGCCCCCTCCTGTAGTTTTCTGCCTGCTGGCCCCTCCCACAGCTCTGCTCCCTCTCCTTGGGCAGGGTAACTGGTCTTGTCTCCGCCCCCTCCTGTAGTTTTCTGCCTGCTGGCCCCTCCCACAGCTCTGCTCTCTCTCCTTGGGCAGGATGACTGGTCTTGTCTCCGCCCCCTCCTGTAGTTTTCTGCCTGCTGGCCCCTCCCACAATCTCTGCCTGCTGGCCCCTCCCACAGCTCTGCTCTCTCTCCTTGTGCAGGATGACTGGTCTTGTCTCCGCCCCTCCTGTAGTTTTCTGCCTGCTGGCCCCTCCCACAATCTCTGCCTGCTGGCCCCTCCCACAGCTCTGCTCTCTCTCCTTGGGCAGGGTGACTGGTCTTGTCTCCGCCCCCTCCTGTAGTTTTCTGCCTGCTAGCCCCTCCCACAGCTCTGCTCTCTCTCCTTGGGCAGGATAACTGGTCTTGTCTCCACCCTCTTCTGTAGTTTTCTACCTGCTGGCCCCTCCCATGGATCTGTCTGCTGGTCCCTCCCACAACTCTGTTCTCTTTCCTAGTGCAGGATGACTGATCTTGTCTCCGCCCCCTTCTGTAGTTTTCTACCTGATGGCCCCTCCCACAATCTCTGCCTGCTGGCCCCTCCCACAGCTCTATTCTCTCTCTTTGGGCAGGATGACTGGTCTTGTCTCCGCCCCCTCCTGTAGTTTTCTGCCTGCTGGCCCCTCCCACAGCTCTGCTCTCTCTCCTTGGGCAGGATGATGGGTCTTGTTTCCACCCCCTTCTGTAGTTTTCTGCCTGCTGGCCCCTCCCACAATCTCTGCCTGCTGGCCCCTCCCATGGATCTGTCTGCTGGTCCCTCCCACAACTCTGTTCTCTTTCCTAGTGCAGGATGACTGATCTTGTCTCCTCCCCCTTCTGTAGTTTTCTACCTGCTGGCCCCTCCCACAATCTCTGCCTGCTGGCCCTTCCCACAGCTCTGCTCTCTGCACAGCGATGATGTCACTGCTACTTTTTGCAAGATAATATCTGGGTTTGCAAAAGGCGCACAAAGTGGATTTATATCCTTTGTGGCTATAGAAGGATATAGTTCAGGGGAAGCTTTGTCCCCCAAGTTCAGCTTTAAGGCTCGGTTCACACCTATGCAGTTCGCGTTCGATCCGTTTCTGCAGTACGTTTTGCAGAGCGTTTGGCGTTTTTGCACATGCGTTTGTGACGCGTTTCCGATGCATTTTTATTTTTAAATCCCTTTTTTTTTGGCCAAATTGTCGCTCGGCAGATTAAAACCGCAAAAAGCATCAAAAACGCACACAAAACGCAGCACTTGTGGTTCCATGGAAGTCTATTGGACTAAAAACGCAAACTTTTGTGGGAAAAAGAAGTCCCTGAACCTTTCAAAAAAACCCGCGCCGGCAAAAAAACGCATGGAGGTGACCGTGATCCATAGGAAATCATGATAAAATTCTGCAAAACGCAAAATGCGTAAAAAAAAAACACAGCGGTGTGTGAACCTAGCCTGAGGCAGCATGCAGAGGTCAGGCAGAGTCAGGGAGTTGAGGCTCCATTCACACCCGATCATTTCATGAGCATGCACAAAATCACGTGTTTTTGCGCGCGTTTACGAAACCGATCGTTTTCGGCCAATCGACGTGGGTATTTCTGCATGGAAAACGCACAACAAACGCATCCAAACACATGAATAAAAATGCGTAACACTCAATGCAGCGAAAAGCTACAGGAGCTGCTTTCCACGTGCGTGCGTTTTGCACGCATTTTCACGCTTTGCACATAGGGCAGGCTGCCTTGTGCGCAAAGCGTGAAAACACGTGCAAAACGCGCGCGCATGCACATCTTCCACACGCCTCGGTGCGAATGCAGCCTTGAGGCCCCATTCACAACTAGCGCTCGCTAAGCGCGTATTTTTTTTTCCGTGCTTCGCGCATTTCAATGGGCAGGCCTACGTGCGATAAACGCAAAAGCAGCTTTTTGCCACCTTAATTTTTATGCGTTTTTAGCACGCCTTTGCTGTGCGCTTGTTGTGTGCCATTAACAAAAAATGGCGTCGCGTTTTTACCATGTTTCATAAACGGGCGCAATTTTGCGTGCGTTTACAAAAGAGCGGGCGAGAATGGAGCCATGAGGAGTTCGAAGATGGAGGACTCTGTTGAAGGGCGATGAGAAGGAGGACTGCTGCAAAACGCATCTCCGTCCTCGAGTTCAGCTCTGTGTCAGGAGGCGGGGCACATTCCGAAATAAGGGTGGAGTCAGACAATACTGCCACTGCTTCTAAGTGGGGTCGGTCTTCCTTTGAGAGAAGTTCCCAACTGCCTTCGGATTGCACACAAATAGCTAGCTTTGCAATGCAAATGCATTTGAGTTGTCGCCCTGCTGGAGCAAATGAAGAGGACCTGTCACGTGAGAAGACACAACAGAATGTGACATTGCAGGATTTTTTACATTTTTTTGAACCTTCCTACCTGCATCTTGTGTTTTCGCCCGCATAAGATGCACATTGATTGTATAGGTTCGTGGTGTCAGTTGTCGCCCCACACAGCCTATAGCAGAGTAAAGTGTCACATTCCTGTGCCAGAAGTTTTAGTGTTCAAATACCAGGCATGGCACTGCACAGGTTAATGTGTGACCTCTGTCTGTAGTGTGAGAACTGACACTTCCCTTAAAGGAACTACATGTCCCACAATCCCTGGGTCTCCCCGATTATTGCTCTGCAGGTGAGAGCTACACAGTAAGTAGATCTGACACCAACACAAGCAGGCAGAGCAACGAGGCCTGTGGCATGGCACTGCACGGGTTAATGCATGACCTCTGTCAGTAGTGTGAGAACTGACACTTCCCATGCAGGAACTACATATCCCACAATCCCTGGATCTCCCCGACTAGTGCTCTGCAGGTGAGAGCTACACAGTAATTAGATCTGACACCAACACCACCAGGCAGAGCAACGAGGCGTGTAGCATGGCACTGCACAGGTTAATGCATGACCTCTGTCAGTAGTGTAAGAACTGACACTTCCCATAAAGGGACTACATGTCCCACAATCCCTGGGTCTCCCCAGTTATTGCTCTGCAGGTGAGAACTACACAGTAATTAGATCTGACACCAACACCAGCAGGCAGAGCAACGAGGCGTGTGGCATGGCACTGCACAGGTTAATGCATGACCCCTGTCAGTAGTGTAAGAACTGACATTTCCCATAAAGGAACTACATATCCCACAATCTCTGGGTCTCCCGTCTAGTGCTCTGCAGGTGACAACTACACAGTAATTAGATCTGACACAAGCAGGCAGAGCAACAAGGCCTGTGACACCTCACTGCAAGGGATAATGCATGACCTATGTCTGTAGTGTGAGAACTGACACTTCCCATAAAGGAACTACATGACCCACAATCCCTGGGTCTCCCCGACTATTGCGCTGCAGGTGAGAGCTACACAGTAATTAGATCTGACACCAACACAAGCAGGCAGAGCAAGGAGGCCTGTGACACCTCACTGCACAGGTTAATGCATGACCTCTGTCAGTAGTTTGAGAACTGACACTTCCCATAAAAGGACTACATGTCCCACAATCCCTGGGTCTCCCCAATTATTGCTCTTCAGGTGATAGCTACACAGTAATTAGATCTGACACCAACACCAGCAGGCAGAGCAATGAGGCATGTGGCATGGCACTGCACAGGTTAATGCATGACCCCTGTCAGTAGTGTGAGAACTGACATTTCCCATAAAGGAACTACATATTCCACAATCCCTGGGTCTCCCCGTCTAGTGCTCTGCAGGTGAGAGCTACACAGTAATTAGATCTGACACAAGCAGGCAGAGCAAGGAGGCCTGTGACACCTCACTGCACGGGTTAATGCATGACCTCTGTCTGCAGTGTGAGAACTGACACTTCCCATGCAGGAACTACATGTCCCACAATCCCTGGATCTCCCAGTCTAGTGCTCTGCAGGTGACAACTACACAGTAATTAGATCTGACCAGCACACAAGCAGGCAGAGCAGCAAGGCGTGTGGCATGGCACGGCACAGGTTAATGCATGACCTCTGTCTGCAGTGTGAGAACTGACACTTCCCATGTAGGGCATGCAAGAAACACTCACCCTGTTGAGAAATGTACCTAAACGCACGGTGCTGTGGCATTATGCGTTTTGGCGTGCGTGAAAATGCATGCGTTTGCAGATACTTAGCTGTGCGGCACAGTTCTGTTCGGTGCAAAAAAAAATAAAAAAATTTAGGTCCCATTCAGCTACAAAAGTTCTTGCTTGCGATTTTGAAAGCACGATTTACATGTTTCTGCGTGTCACGCATTCACTGCAACGGGCTGCCCTATGCGCTTTTGTCGCCCAAAAGAAGCTCCTCCTCCTTTTTGGCGACAAGCTTAGCGCGATTCGTAGACAAGCGTTTTGTGGCAATTGGCGTACAATTGGCGCACGATTCTGGAGCGCATACAGAAACATGCGTTGACAACTCATGGGGCCCCCGGACCAGGGGCGGATTGACAACTCATGGGGCCTCCAGGCAACTGGGGATCATGGGGCCCCTGTGTCCTTGCCCACACTCAAACCACACCCAAAAAGCCTATGAAAGGTACCAGGGGCATCTCATGTAGGCCCCCCTACTGACCCCAGGCCCTTGGGTAGTGCCTGAATGGTCAGTCCAACCCAGGAGCGGACTGACAACTCATGGGTCCACGGACAATAGGGGATCATTGGGCCCCTGTGTCCTTGCCCACACTCAAACCACACCTAAAAAAGCCTATGAAAGGTACCAGGGGCATCTCATGGAGCCCCCCTACTGACCCCAGGCCCCTTGGGCAGTTCCTGAATGGTCAGTCCACCCCAGGAGCGGACTGACAACTCATGGGGCCCCCAGGCAATAGGGGATCATGGTGCCCGTGTCCTTGCCCGCACTCAAACCACACCTAAAAAAGCCTATGAAAGGTACCAGGGGCATCTCATGGAGCCCCTCTACTGACCCCTGGCCCTTGGGAAGTGCCTGGTCAGTCCACCCCAGGAGCAGACTGACAACTCATGGGTCCCCGGACAATAGGGGATCATGGTGCCCCTGTGTCCTTGCCCTCACTCAAACCACACCTAAAAAAGCCTATGAAAGGTACCAGGGGCATCTCATGGAGCCCCTCTACTGACCCCAGGCCCTTGGGCAGTGCCTGGTCAGTCCACCCCAGGAGCAGACTGACAACTCATGGGACCCCGGACAATAGGGGATCATGGTGCCCCTGTGTCCTTGCCCTCACTCAAACCACACCTAAAAAAGCCTATGAAAGGTACCAGGGGCATCTCATGGAGCCCCTCTACTGACCCCAGGCCCTTGGGCAGTGCCCGAATGGTCAGTCCACCCCTGCTCCACCCACCCCTGTCCAACTGTCTCTGACCATTTCCTCTGGGAAGTCTTCCATCTATGACAGTCTACATTACTGGTGGCCCTTTGGGGACATCAGGGGCCACCTTTGAGGTTCCCTTGTACCTTGTAGACCAACTGCCATCAGTACGACAGCCAGGCAAAAGGCTTTTCTATTTCTGTAAGGACAGGTTAGCAATGGCTTCTTCTTCCGTATTTCTCGCATCCCTTTAATTCCCCCCGAATGGCATCCCCCCCCCCCCCCCCAAGGCTGGCTGGCCCCGGTGGATGCAGCGTTTTCATTCTGGGCGTGTGGCAATTAATACAAAGCCTATCTCCGGCGCTCTCCCTCTCCCTTCTCACACACAGGACTCATCTACACGCACACTCTGACATCACTCAGTACAAAAGGGTGGAGTGAGCCTCCACTGAAATCTCTTCTGTCTGAAGGGAAGGGAAATTCTGTAGCAGACAGAGGCAGAGAAAGCAGCAGGACCGAGCCAGCTGAGTCACACACACGGCGAGCCGTTCCAACGCCCCTCCGGACATCCTCGGAGAACCAGGAGAAAGCCCCACCGCTTGGTTGAAGCCCAAAGAAGACAACTTGCCGCCTTTCCTCTGAGATACCAGCGGACTTTCCCCCCCTTGGGCTCAAGCAGGAGGACACGGTAAGAGAGATGCACGTCTTTCGCCGAAAAGATGGTCAGAATCGGGCACGGAGGGTTGGGAGTGGCCGAAGGGAACGGTGCCAGCGGCACCGGCGAGGAAAAAAGAGCTAAAAAAAAAAAATCCCTCGCCTTTACATGCCCTGAACATCTGGGACTGGCAGGGCTTGTCAACGGGGGCAAGTTTAACCCGTGTGAACTTGTGGAGGCGCTCAGTCAACTTTGCTTGGGGGCAGCT
Organism: Staurois parvus; assembly: GCF_062004578.1. NCBI lineage: Eukaryota > Metazoa > Chordata > Amphibia > Anura > Ranidae > Staurois > Staurois parvus. The sequence continues at coordinate 46,709 of NW_028319901.1, read as the reverse complement.
CTAGTGAAACACTTGGAAACTCTTGGGAATTTGGGCTGGTCCCAGTGTAGCAGACGGTTTTTGGTCAATTTGGACCAGTTGCTCCTAGAGGAATAGGCAACAATCAGGATGTGGACGCACTCGGTCAGTATTGGAAGCAGCTCTAGATAGTTGGAAATTCTTGGAAATTCAGGCTGGTCTCGGTGTGGTGGGTGGTTTTGGTCAATTCGGACCGGTTGCTCCTAGAGGAATAGGCAACAATCAGGCTGTGGATGCACTCGTTAGATGTTGGAAGCAGCTCTAGATAGTTGGAAATTCTTGGAAATTCGGGCTGGTCCCAGTGTGGTGGGTGGTGTTGGTCAATTCGGACCAGTTGCTCCTAGAGGAATAGGCAACAATCAGGATGCAGCTCTAGAGGAATATTGGAAGCAGCTCTAGATAGTTGGAAATTCTTGGAAATTCAGGCTGGTCCCGGTGTGGTGGGTGGTTTTGGTCAATTCGGATCGGTTGCTCTTAGAGGAATAGGCAACAATCAGGATGTGGATGCACTCGGTCAGTATTGGAAGCAGCTCTAGATAGTTGGAAATTCTTGGAAATTCAGGCTGGTTCCGGTGTGGTGGGTAGTTTTGGTGAATTCGGATCGGTTGCTCTAGATTTGGAAAAGGCAGCAGTTGGACGTGAAGGATCAGGATGTGGATGTGCTTGGTCAACGTTGCTCAGAGGCAGCTCTATATAAATAATTGGGAATTCTTGGAAATTCGGGTTGGTCTCGGTGTAGTAGGCAGTTTTGGTAAATTCGGACTGGTTGCTCTGAACATTCAGATGTGGTGGGTCAAGGACTAAGTCAACTTTGCTTTAAGGCAGCTCTAGATAAAATAGTTGGGGGTTGGGCTGGTCTTGGTGTAGGAGGCTCAGAAATTTTGGCTAGTTACAGTGCAGTAGATGGTTTTGGTCAATTGGACCAGTTGGGTCAGGTGCCTGTGCTGGTGCGGTCAGAAATGGTAATTAATTTGGACCAGCTCCATGGTCTCAGAGAAGCTTCCTATTAAATTTCACCAGGCTACTCATACGATTGTACCGGGTCCACCATATCATAGTAGTAGGCTCTTCTGGCAAATCTGGACTTGTTCTCTTAGGGGAATAGGCAGCGGGCAGGTATTTGGGTCGGGTATTGATTTTGGACCATTTACCAGCAATTGATATAAGTCAGGACCGACTCCCTGTTCTCTGAGAAGTTTCCTGTTTAAATTTGACCTAGTCACTCGTAGGGTTGGACTGAGTTCTCCATCCTGGTGCAGTTGGCTGTTCTGGTAAATTCAGACTGGTTCTCCTAGGGAAATAGGCAACCAGCAGACATGTGGGTCAGGTGCCAGTTCTGGCCGAGTTCTCCATCCTGGTCTAGTAGGCTGTTCTGGTAAATTCAGACTGGTTCTCCTAGGCAACTAGGCAACGGGCAGACATGTGGGTCAGGTGCCAGTTCTGGCCGAGTTCTCCATTCTGGTCTAGTAGGATGATCTGGTAAAGTCAGACTGGTTCTACTAGGCAATGGGCAGACATGTGGGTCAGGTGCCAGTTCTGGCCGAGTTCTCCATCCCGGTGCAGTTGGCTGTTCTGGTAAATTCAGACTGGTTCCCCTAGGGAAATAGGCAACCGGCATACACGTGGGTCAGGTGCCAGTTCTGGCCGAGTTCTCCATCCTGGTCTAATAGGCTGTTCTGATAAATATAGACTGGTTCTCCTAGGGAAATAGGCAACGGGCAGACATGTCAGTCAGGTACCAGTTCTGGTGATATCTGCAATTTTGATCATTTTGGACCAACGTTCTGTTCTTCGAGAGCATTCCCATTGTATTTTACCAGGTCACCGGTACGGTTGGGCCAGTTCCGCCATTCCAGTGCATTGAGATATTCTGGTAAATTTGGAACGGTCCCCCTAGAAGGACAGGCAACAGTTGGACTTTGTGGGTCACGTGCCTGTCCTTGTTTTATGGGCCATTATTAAAACGTTTGGACCAGTTCTGGAGGACCCTTAGCCGTTATATCGGTACGGTTGGATCGGTTCACCAAAAGGCACCAATTTGGGCCAATTTCTTAACTTTATTCCCCCCCCTTTCCCGTGACAGATCTCCTAACTATGCAGGAACAGAATCTCAGAAATAGGTTCCGGTCCCCACCACCCACTTGATTTTTTTCAGATGGGTGTCACCTACGGCAGGAGACCGGTGAGATCCGGTGGCTTGCTCTTTAGAAGGAACTTCTAAAGCCCATTTTAGAAGGGCTTGGTTGGATTTTCAGATGGGTGTCACCTACGGCAGGGGACCGATGAGATCCGGTGGCTTGCTCTCTAGAACTTCTAAAGCCCATTTTAGAAGGGCTTGGTTGGATTTTCAGATGGGTGTCACCTACGGCAGGAGACAGATGAGATCCGGTGGCTTGCTCTCTAGAAGGAACTTCGAAAACCCATTTTAGAAGGGCTTGGTTGGATTTTGCAGAGGAGGAGGTAGTGATTACGAACAGACCACGGCTCTCCATTCACCTTCCGAACGAATGACTTCTCGAGCAGCCGAGCGTCTGCAAGTGCAAAGCCATTCCGTAAGGCACCACCCCCCTCCCTGGCCACATCACGCCCCGGGGGCTCTCGAGATGGAGAGGGCCTCCCGTTAACCAGGAGTCACATTCGGAAGTTTGGGCGTGTTGTTTGGGGAAGTTGACGGGGCAGCTCGACAAGCCCACTTCCGAAGCGTGGGAAGGGGTTTTCCGGGATGCCACCCTGTGCCGGGACCATACTTGGGGCGGGACAGATACGCCCGTGTGGGGCTTATTAGATAAAGACCACATACATGCCTCAACGTTGGCAAGGATGGTCCCCGAATTGAGCCACCAGGATCAGGCAGTGCTGGGGTTAACCCTCGAGCAGGGGCGGGCTAACCATTCAAGCACTCGGGCACTGCCTGAGGGCCCAGGGTCAGTAGGGGGCCCCATGTAATGCCCCTGGTACCTTTTATAGGCTTTTTTGGGTGTGCTTTGAATGTGCGCAAGGACACAGGGGCCCCATGATCCCCTATTGCCCAGGGGCCCCATGAGTTGTCAATCCACCCCTACCCTCGGGGGTTGGCTGCTCCATGCCCTGTGGCCAGTTTTGGTAAATATATAGGCGCCCCCTAGACGGTTGGTTCCCTTCGACAAAAGCGCAATCCACGGCAGCCAATCAGAAAGCAGCTTTCGGCAACCGCAGCAAAACTAGACCTGGTTACGTTGCAACAGGAGCTGCAGGGTTGGCTGCTCTTTGCTCTGCAGCCAATATGGGTGGGAATAAAAACAGGCGGCCTAGACGATTGGTTCCTCCTAACAAAAGCGCAGTCCGCGGCAGCCAATCAGAAAGCAGCGTCAGGCAGCCATAGGAGACCTGGATACATTGCAACAGAAACTACGCCCGTTACAAAGCCGATGGATACGTGGTTAAATTGTTCGTGTCGTGGCCTCATTAACGCCATACATGCCGGGCGGGTTACGAGCTGAACAGAATCAAACATGTTTCAGGCACTAGGGGAATGATGGGGCAGCTTTGAGGCACGCAGCTGGAGGAGAGGACAGGGAGGACACCACAGAGCTGCATGCTGTGGATGGTCATGTCTCCCTCCATACACATTGGGCAGTGTGAATCACAAGACAAGCTGAACAGAATCAAAGAAGGTTTAACCATTTAACATGTTTCAGGCACTAGGGGAATGATGGGGCAGCGCTGAGGCACGCAGCTGGAGGAGAGGGCAGGGAGCTGCAGGCTGTGGATGGTCGTGTCTCCCTCCATACACATTGGGCAGTGTGAATCACAAGACAGGCTGAACAGAATCAAAGAGGGTTTAACCATTTAACATGTTTCAGGCACTAGGGGAATGATGGGGCAGCGCTGAAGCACGCAGCTGGAGGAGAGGACAGGGAGCTGCAGGCTGTGGATGGTCGTGTCTCCCTCCATACACATTGGACAGTGTGAATCACAAGACAGGCTGAACAGAATCAAAGAGGGTTTAACCATTTAACATGTTTCAGGCACTAGGGGAATGATGGGGCAGCGCTGAAGCACGCAGCTGTAGGAGAGGACAGGGAGCTGCAGGCTGTGGATGGTCGTGTCTCCCTCCATACACATTGGGCAGTGTGAATCACAAGACAGGCTGAACAGAATCAAAGAGGGTTTAACCATTTAACATGTTTCAGGCACTAGGGGAATGATGGGGCAGCGCTGAGGCATAAACCTGGAGGAGAGGACAGGGAGGACACCACAGAGCTGCAAGCTGTGAGTTAGGGGGTCTCGCTCCAAATACATTGTGCATCAAGGACGGGCAGTGTGAATCAAAAGACGAGCTGAACACAATCAAACATGTTTCAGGTACTAGGGGAATTATGGGGCAGCGTTAAAGGATGGGTCCACATGACGCGTATCTGATTTTTGCTGGGTGACACTAGAGGGCCTCATCACCTACCGTGCCCCTCCCCCCCTCCCTACCCCTTTGGAGTCTCACTCCTCCTGCTGGATTCTCTGTCATGCCAAGAAAAAAACATTAACCCTTACCCTAGCAGGCGGAGCTGATGTTGCCGAGTCAGGTCGGCCGCCATCACACCCATGCGATCCGATTCTGCGCATCGCACCGCATTTCAAGGTGTCGGTAACTTAACCTACATACCCGCAACGGAATGCGATTGTGATACGGCGCGGAATTCACAAAGGAACCGCATCGCATCCCTGTCTAAATCGCATGCGAATTCTGTGCGGTGCGATTTGAGCCATACAAAATGTCAAATCGCACCAAAAGGGTGCAGGAATCAGATCACACGGGTATTCACACCCATGCGATCCAACTCTGCACATCGCACCGTGTTTTGCGGACCAATTTCAGGGTGTCGGTAACTTAACCTCTACACCCGCAGCGGTCCGCATGAATGGGATGCGACTGTGATGCGGCGCAGAATTCGCACAGGAACCGCACCGCATCCCTGTGCAAATTTCATTTGAATTCCTTTTTTTGGGTCCGCGCTAGGATCGGATTTCACGGGTATTCACAGCCATGCGATCCGAATCTGCGCATCGCACCGTGTTTTGCAGACCGATTTGGGGGGGGGGGTTGTTAACGTAACCTACACACACGTAACGGGATGCGATTGTAATGCGGTGCGGAATTCGCACGGGAACCGCACCGCATCCCTGTGCAAATCGCATGCGAATTCTGTGTGATTTGAGCCATTCAAGATGTCAAATCGCACCAAAAAGGTGTAGGACCCATTTTTCCATTCCGCACTAGAAACGGATTGCACGAGTATTCACACCCATGCGATCCGATTCTGCGCATCACACCACGTCTTGCGGACTGATTTTGGGGTGTTGTTCAGTTAACCTACAAAACCGCAACGTGATGCGACTGTGATGCGATGTGGAATTCGCACAGGAACCGCACCGCATCCCTGTCTAAATCGCATGCGAATTCTGTGCGGTGCGATTCAAGCCATACAAAATGTCAAATCGCACCGCATCTGCACCAAAAAGATGCAGGACCCTTTTTTTGGTTCCACATTAGAATCAGATCGCACGGGTACTCACACCCATGTGATCCGATTCTGCACATCACAATGCGTTGTGCGGACCGATTTCGGGGATTGTTGTTAACAAACACACCCGCAGCGGTTCGAATGAATGGGATGCGATTGTGATGCGGCGCGGAATTCGCATAGAAACCGCATCGCATCCCTGCGCAAATCGCATGCGAATTCTGTGCGGTCCGATTCGAGCCATACAAAATGTCAAAATGCATCGCACCCGCACCAAAAAGGTGCAGGACACTTTTTTTGGGTCGCATCGCGTTTTGTGGACCGATTTCAGGGTGTTGTGAACTTAACAAATACACCCGCAGCGGTTCGCATGAATGGGATGCAATTGTGATGCGGCGCGGAATTCGCACAGAAACCGCATCGCATCCCTGTGCAGATCGCATGCGAATTCTGTGCGGTGCGATTCGAGCCATACAAAATGTCAAATCGCACCGCATCCGCACCAAAAAGGTTCAGGACCCTTTTTTTGGGTCCGCGCTAGAATCGGATCGCACGGGTATTCACACCCAATGCGATCCGATTCTGCGCATCCCACTGCGTTTCGCGGACCGATTTCAGGGTGTCGTTAACTGAACCCACACACCCGCATCGGGATGCGATTGTGACGCGGCGCGGAATTGGAACAGAAACCGCAGTGAATTCCGCACTGCACCGGTGTGAACCCGGGCTGAACGCGGTGGGAATTTTTCCGCCAATTCGTTACTCCCCTCCTTTAAGAGAGCCCCGAAATGACCGGCAGGGCTCACCTAGACTAGTGAGACCTAAGCCGGGGCCTAGAAGAGTCACAGAGGGGAACATATCAACCCATTTCCCCCAATGGCAGGCCTCTGGGAGGCCTAACATGTTTCAGGCACTGGGGGCTGCTGCATAGGAATTACCGGTGTGGTGAGGATCATTTCTAAGTTCTGTATTCAGGAGACAGCGCAGGAAGCTGCAATAGTGAGTGGTGGTATCACCTCCCCCACCCCTCCCCCGCCCAAGGCAATGTGAATCGCAAGACCAGCTGAACAGAACGAAGTAAATCTTTAGGTCGGCCCTGCATGCGTCTTTGTTGAAGTGCTAACCGATCCGTCATCTCAGCGTGAAACCACACAGATGCAGGAAGCCCGGCCGCCCCCCTCACCCTTATCACCATTTCCCGTCTCGGGTGTCTAAAAACGCAACATTCCGGGAGAACACTTCCTGTCCCGTGGGGGGGCGCCCCCTGACACCACCAAGGGCCGTGCCCCCTGACACCACCAAGGGCCGCGCCCCCTGACACCATCAAGGGACCTGCGCCCTGACACCACCAAGGGCCGTGCCCCCTGACACCACCAAGGGCCGCTCCCCCTGACACCACCAATGGCCGCGCCCCCTGACACCAACAAGGGCCGCTCCCCCTAACACCACCAAGGGCCGCGCCCCCTGACACCACCAAGGGCCGCGCCCCCTGACACCACCAAGGGCCGCGCCCCCTGACACCATCAAGGGACCTGCGCCCTGACACCACCAAGGGCCGTGCCCCCTGACACCACCAAGGGCCGCTCCCCCTGACACCACCAAGGGCTGCGCCCCCTGACACCAACAAGGGCCGCTCCCCCTAACACCACCAAGGGCCGCGCCCCCTGACACCACCAAGGGCCGTGCCCCCTGACACCACCAAGGGCCGTGCCCCCTGACACCACCAAGGGCCGTGCCCCCTGACACCACCAAGGGCCGTGCCCCCTGACACCACCAAGGGCCGCGCCCCCTGACACCATCAAGGGACCTGCGCCCTGACACCACCAAGGGCCGTGCCCCCTGACACCACCAAGGGCCGCTCCCCCTGACACCACCAAGGGCCGCTCCCCCTGACACCACCAAGGGCCGCGCCCCCTGACACCAACAAGGGCCGCTCCCCCTAACACCACCAAGGGCCGTGCCCCCTGACACCACCAAGGGCCATGCCCCCTGACACCATCAAGGGACCTGCGTCCTGACACCACCAAGGGCCGTGCCCCCTGACACCACCAAGGGCCGCTCCCCCTGACACCACCAAGGGCCGCGCCCCCTGACACCAACAAGGGCCGCTCCTCCTAACACCACCAAGGGCCGCTCCCCCTGACACCACCAATGGTAATGGTGGGGTGATGGTGGTGGTGGGGGGGTAATGGTGGGGTGATGGTAATGGTGGTGGTGGGGGGGTAATGGTGGGGTGATGGTGGTGGGGTGATTATGGGGGGGTAATGGGGGGCTAATGGTGGGGTGATGGTGGTGGGGGGGTCAGGGGTGGACTGACAACTCATGGGGCCCCCGGGCAATAGGGGATCATGGGGCCCCTGTGTCCTTGCCCAAACTCAAAAAAGCCTATGAAAAAGGTACCAGGGGCATCTCATGGGGCCCCCTACTGACCCCGGGCCCTCGGGCAGTGCCCAAGTTTCCAAATGGTCAGCCCGCCCCTGGGGGGGGGGGTTATGATGGGAGGGCGGCTGAGGTTCCCAGCAGATCCCTATGGAAGGGACGCGCCTCGCACTGCCATTTCCAGATGTTTTTTCTCTGGGATCTTGTCTATGATCATAACATCTGTTTCCTCCGACTCTCCTGCACTCTGCAGCCACAGACGCCCCGGATCACATTCCTGCGTCTTAAAGGGAACATCTCGGGGTCGGGAGATGGGAGACACCATTACTATTTAGCTGTTCAAACCCCTGCAACCCCTGTCATCCCCCGTCCTGGCTAGTGAGCCAAGAATCTGAGCAAGCATGTGGCCAGTGAAGGTGGAACCATCGACCCCTTTTTCAGCTCAGGGATAGAATAATATTTATAATAGAATTATTATTATTTATAATATTAACAGCAAGACAACTACTAATAAAAATAATAATTCATTTAGACATGCGGTTGGGGAGGGGGGGGTGGCAAAAAGAAGCGTTTGAGCCGTGTTTTTGGCCCCTGCCAACCGCCCACTTTATGCTGCAAAGGGGGGTGTTTACCGCAAAGTTTACCTGCCATGAAGTGATCAGCGGGCAGCAAACCCCCCAACGCTGCACACTAAGCCCCCCCGATCCGATCACACCGGTGCGACTTGTCATGTGACTGGATCGTTTCAAATCGCATGACAAGTCGCACCCTAATGTCTCCAATGGACATCATTACTAATAATATTGTTATTGATGATGATAATAAAAAAATACAAAATATTAGTATTATTGTTATTATTAATAATAATAATAATAATAATAATAATAAAACCCAATTAATAACAGAGATGGAAATAACAGATACAGAACTTGCAACTTCAAGAACAAGTCAAAATGGTAATGATAATAAAAAATAACTGATACTAATAATAATAATATAGAAAGAATAATGACAATAATACAAATTTAGAAATATTATTTTTATTACTATTATTATTATTATTATTATTAATAATAAAAATAATAATAAAAAACAAATAATAACAGAGATGGAAATAACAGATCCAGAGCTTGCGCCTTCAAAAACAAGGCAGGAATGACAGTGACAGTGGAAATGATAAGGATGATAAAAATAACAGTGATACTAATAATAATAATATAGAAAGAATAATGATAATAATGCAAATTTAGAAATATTATCATTATTAATAATAATAATAATAACAATAATAATAATAAAAAAAATATTTCTAAA